>NC_060177.1:53995822-54295822 GCF_021184085.1 Oncorhynchus gorbuscha | reverse complement strand
GACCAATAGAAGTACAAATAGGGGTTCCTGCAGATGCAGGAATGCCCACATGCAGGAACGCCCTGAATTGCGGACTGCAGTTGCACCCTTCTCAGTAAGACGCAAAAATTAAACTGAAGAACGGGAAGCATAGAAATAGCGCACATAGAACATATCTACACTTCTTAGACTATAATTTATATTTTTATGTGAATTAGGTCAGGTGGCCCAAGAAGTTACATACTGCAGCTTTAACTTCTTATGCCACTGCAGCCTGTGACATGAAAGAAAGATAAGCTGTGAGAAGTGTTTTAGGCAGAACAGAAATAGCTGATATCATCTAATCCCTAGAGCAGGTATGACTGTTGTTGGGGGTTACCCTGGGAGTCGGGTGTGGGGGTACACCAATGCCATGATTACTGTATGTGATAACCTTTGTATGCTTGAATTTTGCAATGATGGAAAAGTACTGGGTAATGGCGATGTACTGCTTTAGTTCTCAGGCTGAAAACTGCCTGCACCTGCTGATAGTCACGCAGCCTCAAGGCCGAGATGTTCCGAAAGTAGCAAAGGGCCTGAGACTACACAGGTGTGGTTGATGGCTTATAGTAGAGTGAGAAACCACAGTCTAGACATGTTTTCCTCATCTTAGATACTTTGTATCTAATCCAATGCAACAATGTTAAGGTATGATTGACGGTAGGTTGTCCACACCAACTACCATAAAGACAGTTGTCTCCTGTTTCGCCACACAGATCTTTACTGTAGACTACTGAGGTATTCTGTATGTGAATCTCTGTCTGCAATTGCATTTTATTACTAAAGAGTTTTATACCAAGGTTCCTGTGTCTGTGTCATCTATCTGGAAGACTGATTGTTGAAGGAAACATACATCAACCCATGCAAAGGACCATCCAACACTGTGCTGGAATGCAGTACTCAGACAAATCCATGCATAATGCAAAATATGATGAGTGGTGTGTGTGATCAGTGGTTTGGGTGTACTTGCATGTGTGTATCCTAGTCACTACTACCAGTACTACACCAATGAGAATGAAGAGTACTACGTCATACACAGTTGTGACAGGATGGGATAGTAAGTATCTGGGGTGGTTGTTACATTGAGCTAGTCAGCATATTAAGGCAGTACTGGGTTACACGCCAACTGCAGTATACCGTGCCACACTAGCCTGCTGAAATCTCTCCTGGATACAACCACAGGTCCAATAGGGAAATTAGCAATGAATACCCATCCATATCTCAGTCTCATATTACCGTGCATGTCCATGATTAGAGTGGATGAGGAGGGGAGCAGGGGAGGGATGGGCACCGGGCAGGGATATCTGTTTGAGATGTTAATATCTGGTCTCATGTTTCTTAAAGTGGATGGATGGGGGAGGTGGGATAAAGGGGGTGGGGGGGTTGGGTTGGTCGATACTCTGATGGCTACGGGAGGAAGAGACGCATTAGTGGAGAAAGGAAAGGCCACTCACTGTCTGTTCCACTGCAGCAGCAGCAGCAGCAGCAGCACACAGACAACAAAACACACAGCCGGTACCGCTCTCTCATCTCCATTTCACTGTGTGCTCCTCATCTAAAATTCACCCCATTCATCTCAAGGAGGCTCGGGGTGGACAGACGCAGTGCTGCTGCTTTTCTCTGCCTTCCTTAGCTCTTAATGCTTTCCCTCTCTCTTACCCTCCATTATCTCTGTCCTTCCATCATCTCCTCTCTTTCACCACCACCGTATTCTGTTTATGAACCCCTCCTACTCCCCCCCTTCTATAACTCAGCGGTAATACCGTGCCTCCTTCTCCAGTGACGTGGCTAATTTAGCAGGGCTGCCTGCCCATAAAGCCTTCCGTACTAAAGGCTAAAATGACGAACAGCTGACTGCTGCCTGGGCATCAGTGATTTACAGAGTGTCGTCACGAATAAAAGGAAAGCTTTTTAGAAAAATGTATACACACACACACGTACATATCAGAACACGGACACACATACACACACGTGTATTCCCCGTGTGTGTAAGAAACAACAGGCTGTGTGTTTCTGTCAACCACATTCACTGTCCAAGTCAATGAGTGTCCAGGTGTAAATGTTTTAGGTCTACTATGGCAATACATCTCTGTATATATGTACATCTCTGTATAGGTCTCCAATCTCCACAAAGTGTGCAGACACTGGGCAGGGTTCTGCCATGGGGTGAAGGACAGGGTGATCCACTTTCCAAATCCCCTTGCCAAAGCCTAGATCAATGTCTTCCTCAAAAACATGTGTGCACTGTGTATGCATGCGTGCGTATGTGGATGTGTGTGTGTGTGTGTGTGTGTGTGTGTCCACTAAGCACATTGCCTTAGTGCCATGCCCGAGAGCGAGCAAGAAAGCGAGAGAGTGAAAGAGAAAGAGCCACAGACAGAAAGAGAAAGCGAGCGAAGGAAGATAGACCCAGTAAGCACTTATACAGGAAAGCCAATTAGAGGTATGGATGTTCTGGATGGTTGCCATGCAGGAGAAGATGAAAAAGGAGGAAGAGAGGCCATTCACACACTGCAGTGCTAAAGGAAGGTGAAAAAAAGATGGCGAGAATGAGAGAGCGACAGAGGGGGGAGCAGTCCTCATGTGGATAAACATGTATTGTACAACACGGCATCTCCAACCAGGACACAATCAGCCAGCATCCTTATAGTTCAATTGCACGACCACGAGCCTTGGCTTGTGCGAGCCGCCTGTTTCTGTAGCGTGAGACAGCTTGATGTACAAGTACACCCGCTGGACTGGACGCTATAGTCCATTGCAGGGCCTTAACCTCAATCTGCGTCCTTAATGCGGCGTGCCAAGCAGTAACGCATTGGGTCCCATTTTTACAGTCTTCTTTGGTATGACTCGGCCGACGATTGAATTCCCAACCTTCCAATCTCAGGGCGGACACTAACCACAAGGCGGCCACTGAGTTGGGCCTTATCGTCCAATTACTCTTTCTCTGTCAGTTGGTCCAATTTATCCCAATCTCCCATGCTCCCATGTGTATTTCCTGCTTTTTGTTATGACATCATCTCTGTCTTATCCTTCGATGTCATTGTTGGATCCCATGATCTCATCACACAAAAGGGAACTGTTTATTCAATGGATGGACCAGCAAAAAGAAAACACACAAAAAACAACAAAATTGCACACACTCTACCTACAACACACACAACTACCTACAACAATAGGCATACTGACACGATTAGGCTGTAATGCATGGCTCTGGACATATACAGAAAAGCAACAGCCTTCTCTGGGGTTTGTCTATTCAGGGAGCTTTAGACACAACATGCCTCTATGGAGAATGACCAAACAAAATCAAGCAACTTTAGACCTCACCCGCATGTTTATTGTAGCTACAGGCCTACACTCATTTATACCGTTGTGGTGTAGCCTAAGCCTACCTAAAACGAACAGCTTGTATCCTTTCGCATACCTGTCAAGTAAGTGAGTAGACATCATGAGGTGTTTACAACAACTTTTTACTGGAAACTACTTCCCTGAGCTCTGCCGAGACAGCAGGCCTTAAATGCAAATAGTCTGCTTGATGACATATTAGGCGTAAATAAAATGCAAATAGTGCGCTTGATGACAGATTAGGCGTTATCTGCAGCATAGGTGCGTACGGGCTGGTGCGTACGAGCTGGTGCGTGCCTCTGATGAACTTGCTGTTTCCATGCATTCCCTGATCAAAATTCAATTTTTACAAAATGTGTGGGAGGAGAAGCTTATGGTTTGGACCACTCGTTTCTATTCATCATTCAGGCCTGGCGCCGTAGCCTACTAAAGGTGCTGCTTGTGGGGCAAAGAAACGAGAGAATGTACAGTTCAGCAACAGGAATACAGCCTGTAGCATGTCGTCATCATCCCAATCAGTAAAACCCTTATTAACCCCGGGCTGTTTAGGCTAAAACTCACCAGCATGGTCTTGGCCCGCCGCAAATAATCTTCCATGTTGGACTTTGTCGTTGCGGGGACGCTGCAGTCTCCATATACAAGTTTACAACCCTGGTTGTCTTTGCGCTGTTGTGCCGCCGAATCCCCCGCTGCGCTCACTGCAGCATTGGCTCAACTAGCGGTCCTCCCTCTCCAGGCTGGCCAGATATGGAGTGGGTGTGACGGGAAGCTATCCAGCGGGGGCGCGCTCGCTGAATTCAACGTGCACCCAGCGTTTGGGAACCACCGCCAATGGCAAAAATGTATCCGGGTAGATTAAAGCCGTTTATAACAGGAAAGCAAACATGGATAGAGCGCCCAGCGGCTTCAGAAATGCAGAATGCTGCAGCGCCGAGGATACGGTTCGACGAGTTTGTAGTAGCCTACTGATGATACTGTCCGACCACGGAGGCCAAGGACTGTGTGTGTGTGTGTTTATGCGCGTGAGTGTTTCGTGCGTGTGGTCGCGTGCGCGTCCCATTGGCGCACAAATTGATAATATGCACTGCATGACAAATAAAAACCCAGAGAGGTTGTTTTTAAGAACCGTCAATAAAATGTTGAACGCTCATACAATTGCCTTGGCATACATTTTATTATTATTATTTTAACTGTGATTGAACAGTAATCAACCCCTATTGAATTAAAACGCAATGAGAAAATGTTATAGGATAACATAAAAAACACACATTCGGGAAGATCTCTCTCTCTCTCTTACTCACAGACTTGGAGCAATTTGTGATTGACCGCATGCAAAAGGCGTTTGGCGTTACACACTGTAGTCCCCGAGTCACATATGCCTACCCAACCATTTCATAATACCAGTAGGTCATATGTAAAGGTGGTGACTCTCACCTCTCTTCAAGCTCACTCCTGTCCTCTATAAACAGGAGGCCATGACTGTAACTGACTGGCTATCACTTGGTAATAATTCATTTTTGTTCCTCAACAAAATGCAATTCTATTTGTTATTAGAAACTGGGTGGTTCGAGCCCAGAATGCTGATTGGCTGACAGCTGTGGTATATCAGACATATACCACAGGTATGACAAAATGTTCATTTTTACTGTTCTGATTACATTGGTAACCAGTTTATAATAGCAGTAAGGCACATATATGGCCAATACACCATGTCTAAGGGCTGTGTCCAGGCACTCTGCATTGCGTCTGCTTAAGATCAGCCGTTAGCCGTGGTTTATTGGCCATACACCATACCCCTCCGGCCTTATTGCTTAACTATAATATAGTCAACATTGTTGTTCCTTGTTTGAAACCGAAATTAAAACATTTATGAAGTCTACTTTGTTGAAACCACACAGAAGTTGTGGAGGGACATCCGATGTATGAGCAGCAAATAGCTTACCAGCGATATGAGATTTCAGTATGGACAGCGGCGAAACATTGGTCTCGCCCCGACTCCAGAGAACTGACCTTCAGCACCACACTGACAGTGGACAGCGGCCGTTAGGTAGGCGGGACTATCAGTAGCCTAAATCTCACTGGCCACTAAGGAGACCAGAATTGAATTGAAGAGAGCTGCACAATAATCCCGAAAGGGAAAGCTCCCAGTGTGGTTGTTCAGCCATATTTCAAACGTTAAACTTTTACAAGTGTACATAATAGGAAACACATAGGTGAAATAGACCTCTTCAGTGATTCGGACTCTAACCAGGCTAGTCAACTCCACAACTCGAAAATTCTTGAAAATAAACTGGTTTTGCATGGCCAGGGCAGGTGCATAACCCATGGTGTGGGCACGTGCAGAACATTATAGCTGAGAGGCGGGGAGGGGAGGTAGAGAAAGTGAAATGATGGAGAGAGCTGACCACTGCCGCCCAGTGTCCATTGTCCGATAGAGCATCAACGGTCTTGCCAGTTCACCAGCCACTGCGCTACAACTATCCCCCGTACCAAATCTTCCTCTTGTAATCTCTCTGAAAAACTGTCTCCGATGTGAATGTGTAATTCACTCACTGTTCACAACTGACTGACCAATTTTTATAATTTTCCAATAATAGTTTTTTTGGCCGATCACGTCAGATCATTTCATGTCAGAGCTGATCTGATTGGTCAAAAGACCAATTACTGAAAAAAATATATTCCGGCCTTAATAACTAGCCTACTTAAATTACTAAATGAGGAACAGATTTATGTCGTGATGGCACCAACCAAAAAGCCACTTTTCTGTCATGAGGCATATTATATAGGTTCACCAGAACTTGACTGAGTTTCCAATAACTTTTAACGACAACAAGGAGACGCCATCACCACCACCCCACCCGCGGTTTTATGGGGAAATAGAGCAATCATGGAGCATTATGCGTCACCACTAAATAATTTCCCATTACTCCAACGGTAGGGCCTAAACCTTACCACTCCCAAACCGGCTCATTTTTCCGTTGAACAATAGGGTTAATTGATTTAAATGTTTCTCTCTGCCGCTATGCGCCCTGATGACTTCACGAGGGGTCTTTAAAGATTATTATCATAATTTCCATTATCCACATCTCTTTTCAAATGGGAGACAGAGGAATAACATCCTGCCCTAAGCTGAACAAATAATTATTAGATTCTCGAAACAAACAGACGACCCCTTTCCCCGCACCCCCTTTCCCCCACCCCATGTGTGGGCCCCCTCCCTGCGCCTTTATCCCCCTACCTCCTTCTTCAGCGGTGTGCCGCCTTAATTTATGCAAAATTAATTGATATATATTTTATAATTGATGTGCTGTAAAAATTAATGAGTAATTTATGTAATTAGTCAATTAAGGATAATTCCAGCATATGTTCAGTATGCCCAGAAGGTGTGCTTTACAAGTAGTTATTTGTCCAGGAGTTGGATGCTGCGAACACCACCTAATTAATTTTGTTATGCATATCAGCGCGATGTCTAGGCCCACTTAACGGGCCCCTATGTGAAAACAGACTTAATATTTATCTTTCCCGCGCGTTTAAAGAGGATGTATCCACCCGCATTAGCCTCTGTGGGACTCGAAGGGCACCAACTAATTTTTAGGCGCTGAAAAACAATGTTTTTTTTTTCATGAAGCCTATAGGCCTAAATTACTTTTAAAAAATTGCTTTATTTTAAAGGTGTTTATATGAGGACTCGTAGGCTATATATAAAATATGCTCTTATATGGCGCTGGTGACTCTGTAGTGCTCGAAGGTGGCAGACGTAATGGAAGAGATCTGTTGGCTAATTAATTGACATGTTTTGCAGGGCCAGCCCTGGGCATAAGCTACATAGACATTTGCCTCGGGCCACTGGCCTTTTTATTTAACATTTTTAAATGGTTTACTCAGTCGGGGTCTTAACCTACTGTTGAATGCTAGAATACACAAAGTGCCATTTCGAAATTTGGTTGTGCATTCAGTAACATTTTTTAGATTGGTAAATTAGTCTAGGAGGGGGAGTTCTACTAAGCTAGTGGAGGCTGCTGAGGTGAGGACGGCTCATAATAATGGCTGGAACGGAGCAAACGGAATGGCACCATTCCACTGATTCTTACCATGAGCTGTCCTGTCCACTTAAGGTGCCACCAGCCTCCTGTGAATGTAACATATGGAATTGTTTTGAGATGGTCATACCAAGGATCATTTAGAGATTTGATTTTGAATATTATGACCCCTTGAGATATCCTAAAAATACAGTACCAGTCAAAAGCTTGGACACACCTACTCATTCAAGGGTTTTTCTTTATTTTTACTATTTTCTACATTGTAGAATAATAGTGAAGACATGAAAACTATTAAATAACACATATGGAATCAGATTCTTCAAAGTAGCCACCCTTTGCCTTGATGACAGCTTTGCACACTCTTGGCATTCTATTAACCAACTTCATGAGGTAGTCCCCTGGAATGCATTTCAATTAACAGGTGTGCCTTGTTAAAAGTACATTTGTGGAATTTATTTTCTTCTTAATGCATTTGAGTCAATCAGTTGTGTTGTGACAAGGTAGGGGTGATATAAGATAGCCCTATTTGGTAAACGACCAAGTCCATATTATGACAAGAACAACTCAAATAAGCAAAAAGAAATGACTGTCCATCATTACTTTAAAACATGAAGGTCAGTCAATATGGAACAATTCTAGAACTTTGAAAGTTTCTTCAAGTGCAGTCACAAAAACCATCAAGTGCTATGATGAAACTGGCTCTCATGAGAACCATCACAGGAAAGGAAGACCCAGAATTACCTCTGCTGCAGAGGATAAGTTCATTAGAGTTAACTGCACCTCAGAAATTGCAGCCCAAATAAATGCTTCACAGAGTTCAAGTAACAGACATCTCAACATCAACTGTTCAGAGGAGACTGTGTGAATCAGGTCTTCATGGTTGAATAGCTGCAAAGAAACCACTACTAAAGGACACCAATAAGAAGACACTTGCTTGGTCCAACAAACACAAGCAATGGACATTAGACCGGTGGAAATCTGTCCTTTGGTCTAAGGAGTCCAAATTTGAGATATTTGGTTCCAACCGCCGTGTCTTTGTGAGACGCAGAGTAGGTGAACAGATGATCTTCGCAAGTGTGATTCCCACGTGAAGCATGGAGGAGGAGGTGTGAAGGTGTGATGGTGCTTTGCTGGTGACACTGTCTGTGATTTATTTATAATTCAAGGCACTCTTAACCAGCATGGCTACCACAGCATTTTGCAGCACTATCATTTGTTTTTCAACAGGACAATGACCCAACACACCTCCAGGCTGTGTAAGGGCTATTTGAGAGCAAGTGTTGACTGGTACTGCATATCCACATTTTTGGGGGATGAAACGTTGAATTTGGCTTTACTGCTATTATTCCATTAAAATGCATTGAAAAACAACAGATTCATACATGGAAAACAGATAGTTAAAAAATGTATCAAAAGGAAGCTTGTTTTAAAGTGTCAGCAATATAAGAAAGATCAGGAAATTATTTGTATATATTTTTTTATACATATTTAACAACGAAAAAATCAACACTAAACTACTTCCAAATATACTTCCAGAAATGTTTTTAACTGATACTGTCTACATTCAGACGAGTCATTTGAGACTCGTGGGCGTCCTAAAGCAACAAAAAACAATATCTAAGTGTTCTTGAGAGGTTCACCTTTCCATATTAGTATCTAGCCCAAACTGTTTGGACACTCAGACTTCAGACTAGTCCCGTGACTTTTGAGGGGGTTATAGAGCAAAACGGAGAGCACCATCGTGAGAGTCTCATCTTTGTTGTCATTAGTTTGTAGGCCAAACCGTTCGGATACTAGAGACGTTTTCTTGAGATGTCCGATTTTCGGGACGTCTCACAGTCTGACAAACACCGCTGTAGCTCCGTCTCCTTCCACCTCAGATGAGGATGACCTCCATTTGTGGATTGAAACGCAGCCCAACAACATCTTAAACAGACAGATTTCGATGGGGATTTTGTATTTTGCTAATTAGATTTATGCGGGGAATTGGACATACACTCTATGTTAACATGACACAAGGCTGTAAAACGTCACATTTTTCTCTCCGCCCCATAACAAAACAAGTAGAATTTTATGAAATTAGTTATAAATTTTGAAACAATTCTTTCTGCCCCATGGCAAAATTTGTCGAATTGCAGAAATATTGCTTTAAAACTGCTACATTTTCTCTATCCCATGAAAAAATGTCTAGAATTGCAGGAACTTGACTTTAAACCAAATCTTGCCCAGGGCCCCCAAAAGGCTAGAGCTGGCCCTGCCGTTTTGAATATTCATATATAAAATAGCAAGCTCACGCTTAATTACATTGTTGGACCTCTCTCCAAGGAAGGTAAATCACGGAAGGCTTAATTATTGTAATGTATTCGGGTCCCGCTGGGGCGCACGAGAAGACGGGCGCCGTTGAGGGCCGAGCCGTGACACCTGGCCGTGCAAAATCAGGAGCAGCTTTTGTTATTTCGTTTATCGGAACTCAGAGGAGGGAGCAAGTTTGTTTACATCCTTGTAGTATACGCGGGAGGGTGTTTAAACAGACAGACAGCAGGTTGGTTGCAAGGAGTCCCCTCACCGCAATTAATCTCCAACAACATGAGTGTGTGTGTGCGCGCGTGCGTGTGTGTGTGTGTGTTGGCAGGTTGGTTGGTTGCAATGAGTCCCCTCTCCGCAATTAATCAACGTGTGTGTGTGTGTGTGTTCATAGCCTACATGATTGATTGTTATCTTAAACTGCAGTTTCAACAATTTGAAAAAGAATGGAATGAAAATAGATCTTTCTCGATTTACACTCATAGGCTTACCATTGCCATATGTGATATCCTTCTGAACAGTGTGCATAAAGTTAAATTGCATAATGTTGTATTTTCAAGCCTCAAAATGACTGGTTAATAGCTTAGACTAGGTTGGAATCGGTCATATTTCGTCACATAAACAAAGAATTCACGAAGAAAACGAAGAGAAACGTAGACATAACGAATTTGAGATTTGTCCAAGGAAATGGCTTTTTACAATGTTATCACACAAAAAGCTATTGAAGAATTTAAGAAATGAAAAGTAACGTTAAGAATTCAGAGATCTTTAGCTCTACCCAAGAAGGCATTAAAATGCTCCAGTGTTTCAACTTGAGCTTATTAACATGAAACACAGACAAGTGACAAATATTCATGGACGATTTACGAGAAAAAAATCTGAGAACAAAATTGGTGAAAGATAAATTACATTCAAACATATTCGAATAAAGGTGAAAAAACTGTAAGAACATTTTGTTCTGTTTTAATTATCCCTTTCTAGTTATCATATTCTTCATCACTAATATTTACTGTTATGTCCACCCTTTATCCTCTTGGAGCGCGCGAGGGTCCTGATTGGCACGGGCTAAGGGCACGCGGATGAGTTCAGATTTCCCTTCCCCTCCTCTTTATTCCTCACCATCCATCCCTCCCCTTTCCCCCAACGTGTCCTTGAGTGCTTGGATGCCAGCCTTACAAAAACGGCGCCGAGTGGCCAGAAGAGCGCACTAGGAGCGCTCGGCCCCACACGAGGAGCATCACCAAACCCTCGCCCTGTGCTGTCGCAGAGACTGGTCTCGTATCTCCTGTGTAGCGGTAAAAGAAACAGCAAGAGACGGGCTCTTTGAGGTGTTGTTATTTTACGCACGAGATGAACTTCTGAATTTGTGTGCGCCGGTGGAGGAATGAGAAACCTTTTGGGGCTTTTTGTGAACCACATCTTTGAGGAATTCATCTGGAGAAAGCATGACCGAAATGTGTGTCTGTGTTTGCCCGTCTGACTTACACATGCTTTTAGACCACTAAAATACGAACACACGATGCCAGGAAATAAATGATTTTGGAGTCTCCAAACTTTGGAAAATCTTGCGCAAAGTCACTGCTACTGACCAAAGCCAGACCAGGCGCCCTCATCAGAAAATAGACAGCAGAGCTAAATCATAAATAGGCTTAGTAACCAAAATCATGCCTCGTCCGGGGAAGAACTCGTACAGTGACCAGAAGCCGCCTTACTCCTATATCTCTCTGACAGCCATGGCCATCCAGAACTCAACAGAGAAGATGCTCCCACTGAGCGACATCTATAAGTTCATTATGGACCGCTTCCCTTACTATCGGGAGAACACACAGCGGTGGCAGAACTCTCTGCGACACAACCTGTCCTTCAATGATTGCTTCATCAAAATCCCCCGGCGGCCCGATCAGCCGGGGAAGGGCAGCTTTTGGGCCCTGCACCCAGACTGTGGGGACATGTTCGAAAACGGCAGCTTTCTACGCAGGCGGAAGCGCTTTAAACTGCTGCGCGCTGAGCACATGGCCTGCAAGAGCTCCCCGATGATGCACTACTTCCACCACCAGGGCAAGCTGAGTGGAGGGCATCATGATCATCCAGGCCCCGCGGCAGCAGTGGGCAGGCTCCCCCACTTTCAGAGCTACGGCAGCATCAACTGCGGACAGTCCGGCGGCTTCAAGCACCCGTTCGCCATTGAGAACATCATAGGTCGGGACTACAAGGGCGTGATGACGAGCGGGCTGCCCATCACTTCGGTAATGCACCACCTGGGCTACCCTGTGCCCGCGCAGCTCAGCAGTGTGGTCAACTCAATGTGGCCGCACGTGGGCATGCTGTCAGATTCCATGAGCGCCCTACCCGTCTCCTCAGAGTATGCGCCCTTTGGCGTGTCCATGAAGGGTCTCTACCATCACGCCAGTGGACAGACGCTACCCGCTGTTCCTGTGCCCATCAAACCCACCCCGTCTATGGGTCCGATGCCCGGTCTTTCGGGCCTTCCGTCCGGCCCAGCGCAGCTCTGCTCCTCTTCATCCATGCTGGAGAAGAATGGTTCCGACCCTTTGGAGGGCAAGGGCAACGCGATACACCCGGCTCTTCTGCTGTCTTAACCGGGTAAAACATCAACAACTCGATTCTGTATCTACGAGGGAACGAGAGCAGTATCTAAAATGTGAATCATGTATCGTTGCCTAGATGTTGAGCAGGTATGGAGTGCTGTAAAGGAATTCAGACTGTATCTTTATAGTGATGAGTTGTAGGCTACCACGTATTTCAGCATAATTTTATCTTGAATCCATTATTAGCACCTTTTGTGTGAAGCTATTTATGACATTTACATGTGGCACTAAAATACAATGAGGAATTGACCCAAAGAGAGTTTTAATTTAATAAGAATAATTTAGTCAATCAAAATAAAGAAGAAGATCAAAACTTGCTGCCTCAGTTTTTAAATGTATGAGCGGATAATATAAATTATTTCAAAGTTTTTGTTCATTAGATTTAATTGAAAAGTGAAACGTGTTGTCTAATAATAACACACGTGTTTATTATGGACTGTTCTTATTAGCACGCTAAATGAATATAACATGTAAGATAAATGTTATGACTGTAAAATAACATGATTTATCTTAAGAGATTTATAAAGAACTTTAAACGAAATTCATCATCTGTCTGAGTTATTTTGTATTTTTCTTTGTGTGTGGATTGTTTCGTTTGAATTATCGAGACGTTTTATCCGGATGTTGTTTGTTTGCTGGTTTTCCTCAATTGTGTGACACCTCGTGTGAAAGGCATGAGAGGAAGTCACGCTATATTGCACTTATTATACACGATATTTCAGGTGTCAATTTATGTGGTCAAATTGAAGATTAGAGAATCATTCACGCACTTGAACATGTTGTAATACAAATATGGTCTCATTGCCTAATGTAGGCCAATATTTGCTTTAAGGGGTATCATGATATTCACAGAGCTCGTCACCAAGCTAAAGAGCAGATGAGTTTATGCCTTTATGATTATTATGTTTGAATCATATTAACATAATCACGCACAAAAACGAGCGCAGTAACGCGCCAAACTCTGGGAGAAAAACAGCCTGATGCGCGGGGCACCTGTTGCGCGTTATCCAATTGAGACAGTTTATTAACCAGGGATTTCACAGAATTTGTATACAATCAATCAGAAAACAAGCGTCCCACACATAGAACTATATTGAGATATCTGGTATTAAACTGTTAGGCTATGCTATAATAACATCCAATATACCATTTCCAATATTATTGTTAACATGAAGCCAAAAGGTCATTCAATATATGTCAATTAACTTCCGTTTTTGCAAGGACTCCAGATGTAGCACTGCACCTTAGATTACTGCGATTGTGTGTGTGTGTGTGTGTGTGTGTGTGTGTGTGTGTGTGTGTGTGTGTGTGTGTGTGTGTGTGTGTGTGTGTGTGTGTGTGTGTGTGTGTGTGTGTGTGTGTGTGTGTGTGTGCGTGCGTGCGTGTGTGTGTGTGTGTGTGTGTGTGTGTGTGTTTGTCTAGAAGACCTGGCTGCTATGAGTGTGCCACAAAAGATGGATTGAGGGGGGTGTATTATATACCTCCATAACTTCAAAAGCAGGCATGAGATTAAGTTTTCTTTTGTTTCTCTCTTTCCAACATAATCTCACATTTGAAGTCCAGGGAGCAGGTCCCCATCCAGAACACAAAGGGCTTGGTACTGCCCACTGACAGTGACTTACTTTCAGGATTCCTGTTTAGCATTCCAAAGGCAACCATAACCCATTCCATTGTCACACTGGCCTCTAAATAAATAATTGAGACGTACAAGTGGAGGAAAGACGTGGGAGTTAGGATTAAAATGGGTCTGTGTCATTAATGGATTAATTACTGAGGTATCTGTCACATACGCACAGGCATACACAAACACACTCTTCAAATCCTTCTCTTTTTGTATAATTCCCCATGACCTTCTCTAAATAACAGCCCAGTGGTGAACTGAAAAGGCATCTGGAGGCATCTGGAGGCCTCTCTCTCTCTCTCTCTCTCTCTCTCTCTCTCTTTTGCTCTCTAGGTTAACCTACGGTATATTAGTTATACCGAGTGATATTGTTATGAGGAGATAATACCCTAATCTGTGTTGTCTCTCTAATGATTCTCCCAGTGTTACTGTATAATTAAACACCTCTTAATTACCAGCTAATAAGAGGCGTAATAATGTCTCAATTATCCTCGTTGATCCTCTGGCTTCAGAATATCACAGCTTCTGGAATCAGAATATCACAGCTTCTGGAATCAGAATATCACAGCTTCTGGAATCAAAATATCACAGCTTCTGGAATCAGAATATCACAGCTTCTGGAATCAGAATATCAAATGACCATCTGACATGTTTATGTTTGTCCATTCACTTTTTCTGGCTATTCTAAGTGGGTCCCTGTGTGTGTGTGTGTGTGTGTGTGTGTGTGTGTGTGTGTGTGTGTGTGTGTGTGTGTGTGTGTGTGTGTGTGTGTGTGTGTGTGTGTGTGTGTGTGTGTGTGTGTGTGTGTGTGTGTGTGTGTGTGTGTGTGTGTGTGTGTGTGTGTGTGTGTGTGTGTGTGAGTCCCATGATATATCTACTCGGTACAATAGCATAGTAATAAACCTTAATCATATCAAGTTGTACCTGATCAAGAGACCACAGACAAAGAGATAAAATGAATATGAATGGGGCTGAAAGTGAGATGACAATATTTCGTTTGCGCAAGGCAAACACGTCATTATATCTTAGAAAAACTGATTAACTAAACTGTATGACATGAATATGAATCAAACTTTTGTTCTGTGAAAATCTGTTAATCACGAATAATATGACTGTTAAGATGAATAAAATATGAGGTCAGGGGGTTGTTGCTGCACGACCCTCCTAAGCATAACGCTCCAGCCTTGAATAGGAGATGAGACATTAACCATAATTACCCAGACTCCATCGGGGCCAGGGTGACAAATTCTACATGAGTTTTTTTAATGACCAACAAGAGCAGACCATTATAATGAGCAGCTTAATTCATTAATGCTCTCATTCATCCACACACACACACACACACACACACACACACACACACACACACACACACACACACACACACACACACACACACACACACACACACACACACACACACACACACACACACACACACACACACACACACACACACACACACACACACACACACACACACACACACACACACACACACACACACACATTAAGCAGAGCAGAGATATAACATTCTCTGAAATGGATAGTACATTTTATTATGTTGATACCATTGTATGAGAGAAATTGTGGTAATAGATAAAAACATATAATTGCATTGATAGATTCGTCGTTTAATCCAGCAGCATTTAGGGGGAGCAATTACAATTACATCGCTGCAGTTATCTAGTTGAGTTAAACCATCAGTGTGCATGTAAACTAAGGTCTATTCATCCGCACAGGGTAAACAATAGAGAAAAGGTGTGTGTTTGGGATCGACTGCAGTTGGAGTCTGCAGACTAGCTGTTCTACACATAATAACGAGCTGTCATTTAGGATGTGATGTGATTTGTACACTACTGGTCAAACGTTTTAGACCACCTACTCATTCAAGGGTTTTTCTTTATTTGCACTATTTTCTACATCGTTAAATAATAGTGAAGACATCACAACTTTGAAATAACACACATGGAAGCATGTAATAACCAATAAGTGTTAAACAAATCAAAATATGTTTTATATTTGGGATTCTTCAAATAGCCACCCTTTGCCTTGGTGACAGCTCTGCACACTAAAGGACACCAATAATAAGAAGAGACTTGCGTGGGTCAAGAAATACAAGCAATGGACATCAGACCGGTGGAAATTTGTCCTTTGGTCTGGAGTCCAAATTGGAGATTTTTGGTTCCAACTGCTGTGTCTTCGTGAGACGCGTTGTGGGTGAACGGATGATCTCCACATGTGTATTTCCCACCATAAAGCATGGATGAGGAGGTGTGATGGTGTGGGGGACCTTTGCTGGTGACACTGTCTGTGATTTATTTAGAATTCAAGGCACACTTAACCAGCATTGCTACCACAGCATTCTGCAGGGATACGCCATCCCATCTGGTTTGGGCTTAGTGGGACTATCATTTGTTGTCAACAGGACAATGACCCAACATACCTCCAGCAGGCTGTGTAAGGGCTATTTTACCAAGAAGGAGAGTGATGGAGTGCTGCATCAGATGACCTGGCCCCCACAATCCCCTGTCCTCAACCTAATTGAGATGGTTTGGGAAGTGTCGGACCACAGAGTGAAGGAAAAGCAGCCAACAAGTGCTCAGCATATGTAGGAAATCCTTCAAGACTGTTGGAAAAGCATTCCAGGTGAAGCTGGTTGAGAGAATGCCAAGAGTGCCAAAGCTGTCATCAAGGCAAAGGGTGGCTATTTGAAGAATCTGAAATATATTTTCATTTGTTTAACACTTTTTGGGTTACTACATAACTCCATATGTGTTATTTCATAGTTTTCCTGTCTTCCCTATTATTCTACCATGTAGAAAATAGTACAAATTTTAAAAACCTTGAATGAGTAGGTGTTCTAGAAAATTTGACCGGTAGTGTAGATCATCAGTCAGTCTGCAGTTGCCAACTGCAATGTAGTCGATCTCAAGCATGCATTCTTCTCCGTCTCTGCACAAACTCGTGGCTTTACAAGACAGCACACAGTAGAGAACAAGACCCCCACACGGGCACAAGGGCTTTCACCATAGAGCAGCACTAATGAAATTATAATATTCTTAAGAGGTTTCTTTATCAACTTGAATTTCCAGTGCCAGGGAAAGTGTGACCTCAGAGGATACTCAGGACCTTGAGAGAGCAACTCCACTGTGCAACTGAGAAACTTTACACACTCCATCTGCAACAACTAAAATATATTAAAATGCTTCTTTCAAACCATTGTAATTATAGTATATGTCACCTGCTAACATAGTTACTGTGTGTCACCTATGTTTACGTTTTCACTCCTGGCAAACTCTTGCAAGCCTTTCGATTAGAGGACTATCACTCTACCTCCTGTGCCATAAAGGTCCACACATCTCTTGGCAGAGGCCATTAAAGTACACCCACACACAAGGAGACTACTATTTTGTTGATAAGGCAGTATTGCACTCCAATAGCCTACAACTGTACACAGCTGCCTTCAAAGCCAGCCCTGCAGATTGCCTGGATGAGTTACCCTCATCATGCTAACATGCTAACGTATATGATTCACTGCTAGCGGGTGCTGGGAGTACGGACCACAGCTGCTGCCACTCGGTAATAGCTGCCTCACCGTCTGTACCACGCCAGCCCATTGATGGTGGGGATAGTTGGCACATGACGTGTCTGCTGCCCGTCGAGACAGTAAAGCCCGGCTAATGAAAAACTCACCTAGCATTAACCATCGGCCCCAGCAACAGAGAGAAGCTGTCAGCGCTGGCACTCTAAACGGCAGGTCACCCAGAGAGGACCGCAGATTACAATAACTCTCTCTTTTCATTGTCATTCACTTTTTGCACGGCCTCTTATCTTGCTTTGTCTTTCTCCAACCCTTTCTTTCTCTCTCTCCCTTAGACCCCCCCTTTCTTCTCTCTCTCTCTCTCTCTCTCTCTCTCTCTCTCTCTCTCTCTCTCTCTCTCTCTCTCTCTCTCTCTCTCTCTCTGTGATTCAGGGTGATTCAGTGCTCAGAGGTGAGGGTCTAGATGCCCTCTGGTTGTCCTTTGAACAAGGTCCTCTGACGCAACTCATCCAATCTCCATTCTGCTGTCGGTGTTAATGGTTCACATTATTCTACCTGATTAGAGATTATTGCACTTCATTATGGATTACAAAAAGGGGTCAGGGGGCATTCTTGTTGGCCTCCGTCCCATGCTTTCTCCCTTTTCAATCCTTTCATCTCTCACTTTCTTCCATGGGGACAGTCTACTTGGAGAAGAGGTTCATTTAACCTCCCAAAAACATTCCAACCTTTTGAGGAGGGTAAGGATAAGTGTTCATATTCTTTTTCATGGCCTCAACAATAGAAATGGAGGGTAAAGTACTCAAAAAGGGCTGAAAAGAGAAAGTCAAACGTTTGGCTTTTCTCAGAAACCCGAAGTATGAACAACTCCAGTTTTGAACAGTTAGAAATAAATCTACTGCAGCCTACTAGACTTTCACACACAGTTCGTATACATTAGACAAAAACGCTAGAAAAAAAAACAGATTCAAGCCGGGAAGGATAACCTGAACTTGTCCAACCAATTTCCTTTGTAAAACATTTTGCTACGGTGTGTCCTAATGAATAGGCTCAGACCCATTCCAGCCATTTCCCTTCCCATCCCTGTCGGGGGCTCCCGAGTGGTGCAGCGGTCTAAGGCACTGCAACTCAGTACTAGAGGCGTTACTACAGACCCTGGTTTGATTCCAGGCTGTATCACAACCTGCCGTGATTGGGAGTCCCATAGGGCAGCGCACAATTGGCCCGGCATCGTCCGGGTTAGGGTTTGACTGGGGTAGGACGTCATTGTCAATAAGAATTTGTTCTTAACTGACTTGCCTAGTTAAATATACAAATTTACCCACCTCAGGGGACGTTAACGATCTATAGGTGGATGTCTGACCATCTGACTGCACCGCAGCCTCTGTGTCCAGTAAGAGAGTAGAGACAACAGGACACTCCCTGCCCAAGGCCACAGATATGGAGTTACCGAACATGCAGGAAAGGAGGAAAGAGAGAAACAGAGAGATGGACCAGTATGTGTATTTCCATGATGTCGGTTTTACATGTTTGTATTATGTGTGTCTGTGCAATATGAGTGCGTGAGTATGTGCATGTCTGTGTAGTTATGGGTTTAGGAGAGAAACACACAAAGGAAAAAGAGAGGAGAATATGAGTGTGTTTGTATGGTATGGCAGTAGAGGGCCATTAGACCTGGGCATGAACTCTTAGATAAAGCACACAGACAAAGGAATGGATAATTATGGCAAAGCTTGAGCAGGTTTAATTCCGAAGCTCACATCAATCACATGAGCCCTGAGGGTGTGTGTGTTTGTGTGTGCTCGTATGTAATGTATGAGTGAATGTGTCTAAGAGCAGAGACAGAGAAAAAGTGAGGGGAGGATATAAGTACTCAAGAGCGATATGATCTCACATTACAGGTAGGTGTAGGTTTCTTCATCACGCGTGACAATCTGTCTTCTGCAGTTAGACTTTGAAGGTAACATTAGGGTGCTTGCTTTCACAATATACTGTAGACACGCTTCCTATGCCACAGGGCCCGTAATCATAAAGTTTCTCAGAGTAGATGTGCTGCTGATCTAGGATACGTTTTTTCTTTTAGACTATAATCATCGACAGGGGGGGGACCTGATCCTAGATCAGCCCTCCTACTCGGAGATGGTTTATGTAAACTGACCTAGACCTTGCAGCAGAGGCTACCGGTATGGTAGCTACGCAGGAACGGCGGGGTCTAGCTACGACCCACTGTTCTAGTCTCTTGTTAGTGTTAATTGCGGCTGTGGCAGCGGTTAAAGGAAAGGTCTTCCACTGACTCTCGGATCATTTATCTCTCCATTAGAGGAAGCACTTGGGTTTTTATTGGTGCAATAAAGTCTATCTTAACTCACCTGACCCCTGAGCGCGGTGGGGCCCCTGACTCCCTCTGCATATTCATCATCTCACTCAGAGCGTGAGGGAACACGGGCATGTTGTTCCTCCCAATCACTTAATTACTGTTATCTTTAATTAGGCAAACAAGGGGAACTGGATTAATCGCACAGACAAAGACCCCGGCGCGTAGTGTGTGTGTGTTTGTGTGTGGGTGTGTGTGCTTGAGCATGCGTGTGTGTCAAGGCATGTTCTCTCTCACACAAGTTTGTGTCACTTTGTTATTCATTGTCTGACTTTTAATTTGACACAATGTTTAATTTCTATAATAAACCAATTGTTGTTGTGCTTAACTGGACCCATGGAAATAATCAAAAACCATCCATTGAAAGACACTTGAGATACTGTGAATTTTTTACTTTGATATCTATCCATTGAAAGAAAAGACCATTTTAATGTTCAAAACCCCAAAGATCTGTCCTATACGAATAAATCAAGATTTTTGTCCATGAAAACATCAATAGCAAAATCACGCAGGTTAAATTCAGTCTGAAAGGTTAAATTCAGTCTGCTTGCACCCTCTAGTGGCCATTAGGACTCATGTGTTCATGGACAAAACCTCAAATGAAACATTGGGTCTGATCCCAAATCAACTTCTAAACCCTACCTACACACTTGAAGAGATCTGAAGGGATTGTGTGGCGGTGGGAAGTCTGTCACACCCTCCATCCCTACTTCCGTACTGTGCCAAACACAAATAGAATTCTGACAGTCTGGTACTTTGTAGGACTTGCTTTTGAGTGCACACAGTTTGTGCTACAAGTTACATCGCAACATTTAATTTACAACCAGTGTCTGTGTTTGCCATCTCCAGTTGTGCCACACTGTATAAAGGGTGCACGTGTAACGGATGTGAAATAGCTAGCTAGTTAGCGGTGGTGCACGCTAAATAGCGTTTCAATCGGTCACGTCACTTGCTCTGAGACCTTGAAGTAGTGGTTCCCCTTGCTCTGCAAGGGCTGCGGCTTTTGTGGAGCGATGGGTAACGATGCTTCGTGGGTGACTGTTGTTGATGTGTGCAGAGGGTCCCTGGTTCGCGACCGGGAATGGGCGAGGGAATGTTCTAAAGTTATACTGTTACACACGCACAGAACAGTTCGGTCTCGTTCCCCTGCTCGGAAGGGATTTCCACATAACATGATCATTTGGATAGCCACTCTAGCTTCGCCCTCATGTCAGTCCCAGCAAGCTAGCAAGTAGGCTAGGTAGTGCTAGGTATCAATAGCCAATCCAGTACGGGCTGGAAACTATAGTGAGCTTCGATTGGTCAATAGCGTTTGCATAAAGTTCAGCTTTACCCAACTTTGGTCCCTCTCTGTTGACGCTCCCCTCCGTTGAAAATGAATTGGGCTCCGTTATTTCATCACATCCATCGTGTTTTGTGGAAATGCAATGTCACAGAGTGTTCACACTATAAAAGCAGCAGTAGCATAGCCACGCTAACCTCGCCCTCGTGTGGGTGTTAACAAGCTAGCAAGCAAGCCAGGTAGTGCAACATGTCAACCATAGAGAATGAAAAAGGCCTCTAGTGGTCAAAAGGCCATTTAAGCATGATCAGTGCCATTGAGGGCTTCCACCACGCTTCCGCCATTTAAGTAGTCAAAATAGTTAACTGGGTGGGGATTCCTATGGGTTTTAGCCTCAATGGAGCTGCCCATGATGTCACAGACGCTGTAATGGCAGAGATATAAAGATGAGTCCTCTATCTATTTCTATGGTATTAACAGCCATTGTCAGCCAGTCCAGTAAGGGTTGGAAGCTATGGTGATTGGTCACTCTCCTGTCCCGTTCAGCTCCCTCGCTCATGCTCGAGTCGCCAAACGGTCCCACCGCCCACTCTGCTTCTCTCGCTTTCCTTCCATTGACAGTGAAGGAGTGTGTTCAAGCTGGAAGCTTAACGAAACCGACGGTAGACAGAGTCAGCGAGTAAAGTCTGGGGAGGTGCATCTGCCACAGCCGAAAGTCGTACACTGAATTGGTTTTCCAACAGCAAGGCTCAGATCAACATGGATGGCAGTGTCAACATAGCTGCTATTGGTTAGAAAAGTTTGTCTGTATAAATGTTGAAATAAACTATTCTATACCCCCATATCACACACTCACAAACTGGAAACATAACATGTGTACAACTCATTGGTTAGAGCAGGGTGTCAAATTCATTCCACAGAAGGCAGAGTTTCTGCAGGGTTTCATGTTTTTCTTTTCAAATAAGAGCTAGACAACCAGGTGAGGGGAGTTCCTTACTACTCAATGAAGAACAAGGGTGGACCGAAAACCCACAGACACTCGGCCCTTCGTGGAATGGGTTTGACACGTGGGTTAGAAAGAGGTTTGAAATATCACTTTTGAATTGTGTCCCCTCCAGTTTTAGAATCGGGCAAAGTTGGTTCCCTGTTTCAGTCACTTATTTTACCATGTTTGTAGTGGTCAAACAAGAAATGATTGGTTGACAAATAGTGCTTCTCACAATGCAGGTGGTGCAGTTTGTGAGAAGCATCTGCAGCGACTAGAAGGTTACTTCATCAAAAACTGCAGGACCTTTGAGCACATCATTTTTGTAAAGTTCATGCAGTCGGCAAGTCATATTTTTTTTAACCATAATGCAATAGACTTGGAAAGACAGTGACCAACGATGGTCAACAACTTAATAAAAGTGATCCGCTCGAAGGCGCCCAATGACTTCCTATGTTTCACTGCGTGATGCGGATGTATAGTGTACAGCGTGAATCAACCAATGGTAACGTGCCTAGTCAGCGACTGTGCCATCAGGCACCAGATTGCTATTTTTATTTTATTTATTTGTATTTAACCTTTATTTAACTAGGCAAGTCAGTTAATAACAAATTCTTATTCACAACGGTAAAAGGCCTCCTGCGGGGACGGGGGCTGGGATTTTAAAAAATTACAAAATAGAATATAAACATAAGACAAAACACACGTCAAGACAAGAGAGACAACACAACTACATAAAGAGAGACCTAAGACAACAACACAGCAAGGCAGCAACACATGACAACACAACATGGTAGCAACACAACATGACAACAACATGGTAGCAACACAACATGGTAGCAAAACAACATGGTAGCAGCACAAAACATGGTACAAACATTATTGGGCACAGACAACAGCACAAAGGGCAAGAAGGTAGAGACAACAATACATCACGCAAAAAAGCAACAACTGTCAGAAACAGTGTCCATGATTGAGTCTTTGAATGAAGAGATTGAGATAAAACTGTCCAGTTTGAGTGTTTGTTGCAGCTTGTTCCAGTCGTTAGCTGCAGCGAACTGAAAAGAAGAGCGACCCTGGGATGTGTGTGCTTTCGGGACCTTAAAGAGCACCCTTACCTGCTGATCTATAAATGATGTCTCCATAATCTAGCATGGGTAGGATGGTCATCCTAACTATCATCAGGGATAGTTTGGCAGCTGGGGTGAAAGTGGAGCGACTACGATAGAGGAAACCAAGTCTAGATTTAACTTTAGCCTGCAGCTTTGATATGTGCTGAGAGAAGGACAGTGTACCATCTAGCCATACTCTCAAGTACTTGTATGAGGTGACTACCTCAAGCTCTAAACCCTCAGAGGTTTGTAATCACACCTGTGGGGAGAGGGGCATTCTTCTTACCAAACCACATGACCTTAGTTTTGGAAGTGTTCCGAACAAGGTTAAGGGTAGAGAACGTTTGTTGGACACTAAGAACACTTTGTTGTAGAGCATTTAACACAAAATCCGGGGAGGTGCCAGCTGAGTATAAGACTGTATCATCTGCATATAAATGGATGAGAGAGTTTCCTACTGCCTGTTGTTGATGTAAATTGAGAAGAGCGTGGGGCCTAGAATTGATCCTTGGGGTACTCCCTTGGTGACAGGCAGTGGCTGAGACAGCAGATTTTCTGACTTTATACACTGATCTCTTTGAGATAGGTAGTTAGCAACCAGGCCAAAGACCCCTCAAAGACAACAATACTCCTTAGCCTGCCCACAAGAATGGAATGGTCTACCGTATCAAAATCTTTGGCCAAGTCAATAAAAATAGGAGCAATAAAACATTGCTTAGAATCAAGGGCAACAGTGACATCATTGAGGACCTTTAAGGTTGCAGTGACACCTCCATAACCTGAGCGGAAACCAGATTGTATACCAGAGAGAATACTGTAGATATCAAGAAAGTCAGTCAGTTGATTATCAACACGTTTTTCCAACACTTTTGATGAACAGGGAAAATTAGAAATAGGCCTATAACAATTAGGATCAGCTTGATCTCCCCCTTTAAATAAAGGACGAACCGTGGCTGCCTTCTAAACAATGGGAACCTCCCTAGAAAGGAGAGACAGGTTAAAAAGGTCGGAGATAGGCTTGGCGATGATATGGGCAGCAACCTTAAAGAAGAAAGGGTCTAAGCCATCTGACCCAGATGGTTTTTTGGGATCAAGTTTCAGGAGCTCCTTTAGCACCTCGGACTCAGTGACCACCTGCAGTGAGAAACTTTGTTGCGGGGCAGGGGGAAAAGAGGGAGGAGCATCGGGGCTAGTCACATTAGAAGGGGTGGGAGATGAGGAAAGGTTGGATGGGCAAGGAGGCATGGCTGAGTCAAATAGGAATCCTGACTTAATGAAGTGGTGGTTAAAGAGCTCAGCCATGTACTTCTTGTCAATAAAAACCACACCATCAACTTCAAGGGAAATGGGCAGCTGTGAGGAGGGTTTATTCTCCAGGTCTTCAACCATTTTCCAGAACTTCTTGGGGTTAGACCCACAGAGAGAGAACTGCTCCTTAAAGCTATAACATGCTGTGGTTAGCTGATACTTAAAATAACTACACAGATCTGGCATTTGTCACCAATGCCTGGGTAGAGGAATGAACCCTTCCTCATTATGTTGCGTTGGTGACACCGGTAATAGAGCCCCACAGTGGAGGTGTCATAATACCCATAAAACCTAGTGGTCAAACAGGGAAATGGTTCCAATCGTTTTTCCACCATTCATTTTTCCCATAGGGGATTTTAGGAACACTTAAAATAAGGGATGTGTTTCTTGTAGGCTTACCCTTTGGTGACGTTTTGATAACCATGTAAATCTCTCTCGGACAAGGGGGGTTTTATCAATATATTCGGCTCTATTTACTCTCAGATGCAAAAATGCTAATTAGCACCAAAGTAGGCACCATGCAAGACTACAAATCCCCGCAAGCTCCATCTCTAGCTGGCACCATTGTTAACAGGTAAATGTAAAGAAATTTAGCTAATTTATTCATTACTACATTTAGCTAACATTAGATAGTTCATCAATAGATTCTTACCTTTACCTCAATTCGTCAGTCTCATCCAGATCATCATGGCATTTGCAGTTCTTTATGATAGCCACATTAGCAGCTAGTTTTATATATACAGTGAGGCAAAAAAGTATTTAGTCAGCCACCAAGTTCTCCCACTTAAAAAGGTGAGAGAGGCCTTTAATTTCCATCATAGGTACATTTCATCTATGACAGACAAAATGAGAAAAAGGAATCCAGAAAATCACATTGTAGGATTTTTAATGAATTTATTTACAAATTATGGTGGAAAATAAGTATTTGGTCACCTACAAACAAGCAAGATTTCTGGCTCTCACAGACCTGTAACTTCTTCTTTAAGAGGCTCCTCTGTCCTCCACTCGTTACCTGTATTAATGGCGCCTGTTTGAACTTGTTATCAGTATAAAATACACCTGTCCACAACCTCAAACAGTCACACTCCAAACTCCACTATGGCTAAGACCAAAGAGCTGTCAAAGGACAGCAGAAACAAAATTGTAGACCTGCACCAGGCTGGGAAGACTGAATTTGCAATAGGTAAGCAGCTTGGTTTGAAGAAATCAACAGTGGGAGCAATTATTAGGAAATGGAAGATATACAAGACCACTGATAATCTCCCTCGATCTGGGGCTTCACACAAGGTCTCACCCCGTGGGGTCAAAATGATCACAAGAACGGCGAGCAAAAACAAATAGTTAATGACTTGCAGAGAGCTGGGACCAAAGTAACAAAGCCTACCATCAATAACACACTACGCCGCCAGGGACTCAAATTCTGCAGTGCTAGACGTGTCCCCCTGCTTAAGCCAGTACATGTCTAGGCCCGTCTGAAGTTTGCTAGAGAGCATTTGCATGATCCAGAAGATGATTGGGAGAATGTCATATGGTCAGATGAAACCAAAATATAACTTTTTGGTAAAACCTCAACTCGTCGTGTTTGGAGGACAAAGAATGCTGAGTTGCATCCAAAGAACACCATACCTACTGTGAAGCATGGGGGTGGAAACATCATGCTTTGGGGCTGTTTTTCTGCAAAGGGACCAGGACAACTGATCCATGTAAAGGAAATAATGAATGGGGCCATGTATTGTGAGATTTTGAGTGAAAACCTCCTTCCATCAGCAAGGGCATTGAAGATGAAACGTGGCTGGGTCTTTCAGCATGACAATGATCCCAAACACACTGCCCGGGCAACGAAGGTGTCATGTTTTGTCATATATTGTCTTGTCCTTGTGCTTTCCCTTCTGTTCGTTTCCCCCTGCTGGTCTTATTAGGTTCTTTCCCTCTTTCTATCCCTCTCTCTCCCCCTCCCTCTCTCTCTCTCTCTCTCTCTATCATTCCGTTCCTGCTCCCAGCTGTTCCTCATTCTCCCAACTACCTCATTTACTCTTTCACACCTGTCCCCTATTTTGCCATCTGATTAGAGTCCCTATTTCTCCCTCTGTTTTCCGCTTCTGTCCTTGTCGGATCATTGTTTGATGTTTGCTGTGCTGCGTTCTTGTTCCGTCGTGTTTTTGCCTTCTTCAGATGCTGCGTGTGAGCAGTTGTCTATGTCAGCTACGGCCTGTGCCTTCCCGAAGCGACCTGCAGTCTGTGGTCGCGTCTCCAGTCGTTCCTCTCTACTGACGAGAGGATTTCAGTTTTCCTGTTTGTATTTTCCTGAGATAATTTCCAGGATTATCGTTTTTGTTAAAGACTGGAATAAAGACTCTGTTTCTGTTAAGTCGCTTTTGGGTCCTCATTCACCAGCATAACAGAATGATCCGACCAAGAATGGACCCAGCGACTACGGATTCTCTCTACTCTACTGTCGAGTTCCAGGGAGCGATGCTCGGCAGACACGAGCAGGAATTGTCTGCTGCTTGTCATGCCGTTGAGACCCTGGCCGCTCAGGTCTCCGACCTCTCAGGACAGTTTCAGAGTCTTCGTCTCGTGCCACCAGCTACTTCCTGGTCTTCCGAGTCTCCGGAACCTAGGGTTAATAACCCACCATGTTACTCTGGGCAGCCCACTGAGTGCCGCTCCTTTCTCACCCAGTGTGATATTGTGTTCTCTCTCCAGCCCAACACATACTCAAGAGAGAGAGCTCGGATCGCCTACGTCATATCACTCCTTACTGGCCGGGCTCGGGAGTGGGGCACAGCTATCTGGGAGGCAAGGGCTGAGTGTACTAACGATTATCTGAACTTTAAAGAGGAGATGATACGGGTTTTTGATCGTTCCGTTTTTGGGAAAGAAGCTTCCTGGTCCCTGTCTTCCCTATGTCAAGGTAATCGATCCATAATGGATTACTCTATAGAGTTTCGCACTCTTGCTGCCTCCAGTAACTGGAACGAGCAGGCGTTGCTCGCTCGTTTTCTGGAGGGACTCCACGCTAAGGTTAAGGATGAGATTCTCTCCCGGGAGGTTCCATCCAGCGTGGATTCTTTGATTGAACTCGCTATTCGCATTGAACGACGGGTAGATCTTCGTCACCGAGCTCATAGAAGAGAGCTCGCGTTAACTGTGTCCCCCCTCTCCCCGACACTACCATCTTTCCCCACTGACTCAGGTGTTGAGCCCATGCAGCTGGGGGGTATTCGCATCTCGACTAAGGAGAGGGAACGGAGAATCACCAACCGCCTCTGTCTCTATTGCGGTTCCGCTGGTCATTTTGTCATTTCATGTCCAGTTAAAGGCCAGAGCTCATCAGTAAGCGGAGGGCGACTGATAAGCGCTACTACACTGTACTCTCCGTCAAGTACCTGTACTACCTTGCCGGTCCATCTACGCTGGACCGGATCGGCAGCTTCCTGCAGTGCATTAATAGACTCTGGGGCGGAGGGCTGTTTTATGGACGAAGCCTGGGCTCGGGAACATGACATTCCTCTCAGACAGTTAGGGAGCCCACGGTCATGTTCGCCTTGGATGGTAGTCCTCTCCCCAGTATATTATGTGAAACACTACCTTTAACCCTCACAGTATCTGGTAACCATAGTGAGACCATTTCTTTTTTGATTTTTTGTTCACCTTTTACACCTGTTGTTTTGGGTCATCCCTGGCTAGTGTGTCATAATCCTTCTTTTGATTGGTCTAGTAATTCTATCCTTTCCTGGAACGTTTCTTGTCATGTGAAATGTTTAATGTCTGCTATTCCTCCTGTTTCTTCTGCTCCCTCTTCACAGGAGGAACCTGGTGATTTGACAGGAGGGCCGGAGGAATATCATGATCTGCGCACGGTCTTCAGTCGGTCTAGAGCCACCTCCCTCCCTCCTCACCGGTCGTATGATTGTTGTACTGATCTCCTCAAGAAGCGTTTGGCATCCGCTCCTATCCTTGTTGCACCTGACGTCACTAAACAGTTCATTGTCGAGGTAGACGCGTCGGGGGTGGGCGTGGGAGCCATTCTGTCCCAGCGCTCCCATACTGACGATGGGGTCCACCCTTGCGCGTATTGTTCTCATCACCTGTCGCCGTCGGAACGTAACTATGATGTGGCTAACCGCGAACTGCTCGCCATCCGTTTAGCCTTAGGCGAATGGCGACAGTGGTTGGAGGGGGCGACCGTTCCTTTTGTCGTTTGGACTGACCAAAAGAACCTTGAGTACATCCGTTCTGCCAAACGACTCAATGCGCGTCAAGCTCGTTGGGCGTTGTTTTTCGCTCGTTTCGAGTTCGTGATTTCTTATCGCCCGGGTACTAAGAACACCAAGCCTCATGCTTTATCCCGTCTCTTCAGTTCTTCTGTAGCGTCTACCGATCCCGAGGGGATTCTCCCTGAGGGGCGTGTTGTCGGGTTGAATGTCTGGGGAATTGAGAGACAGGTCAAGCAAGCACTCACTCACACTCCGTCACCGCGCGCTTGTCCTAGTAACCTTCTTTTCGTTCCTGTCTCTACTCGTCTGGCTGTTCTTCAGTGGGCTCACTCTGCCAAGTTATCTGGCCACCCCGGCGTTCGGGGTACGCTTGCTTCTATTCGCCAGCGGTTTTGGTGGCCTACTCAGGAGCGTGACACGCGCCGTTTCGTGGCTGCTTGTTCGGACTGCGCGCAGAATAAGTCTGGTAACTTTTTTTCTGCTTCTGCTCCTGGTCTTGCTGGGTCTCAGTCTGCCCCCAGCCACCGCATCTCTCCTGCCCTTGCTGTGTCTCAGTCTGTTCCCTGCCACCGCATCTCTCCTGGTCCTGCTCCTGCACTTGCTGTGTCTCAGTCTGTCCACAGCCACCGCCTCTCTCCTGTTCCTGGTCTTAGCCTTGCTGTGTCTCAGTCTGTCCCTAGTTGTTACTCTCCTGGCCTGTTTGGTCCTGATTGCTCACACGCTTACAGTTCTCTACCCGTGTCTCATTTTTATAAGAGTAATAGCCCTAGATTCCCTCTTCATCGTCTCCCGTTACGGTCCTGAGGAGAGGAGTTGGGTTCTTTCTCGGGACGTGCTGGACCGTTTGTTGATCTATGATTTCCTCCGTTGCCGCCAGGGTTCCTCCTCGAGTGCGCCAGGAGGCGCTCGGTGAGTGGGGGGGTACTGTCATGTTTTGTCATATATTGTCTTGTCCTTGTGCTTTCCCTTCTGTTCGTTTCCCCCTGCTGGTCTTATTAGGTTCTTTCCCTCTTTCTATCCCTCTCTCTCCCCCTCCCTCTCTCCCTCTCTCTCTCTCTCTCTCTCTCTCTATCGTTCCGTTCCTGCTCCCAGCTGTTCCTCATTCTCCTAACTACCTCATTTACTCTTTCACACCTGTCCCCTATTTTGCCCTCTGATTAGAGTCCCTATTTCTCCCTCTGTTTTCCGCTTCTGTCCTTGTCGGATCATTGTTTGATGTTTGCTGTGCTGCGTTCTTGTTCCGTCGTGTTTTTGACTTCTTCAGATGCTGCGTGTGAGCAGTTGTCTATGTCAGCTACGGCCTGTGCCTTCCCAAAGCGACCTGCAGTCTGTGGTCGCGTCTCCAGTCGTTCTCTCTACTGACGAGAGGATTTCAGTTTTCCTGTTTGTATTTTCCTGAGATAATTTCCAGGATTATCGTTTTTGTTAAAGACTGGAATAAAGACTCTGTTTCTGTTAAGTCGCTTTTGGGTCCTCATTCACCAGCATAACAGAAGGAGTGGCTTCGTAAGAAGCATTTCAAGGTCCTGGAGTGGCCTAAGCAGAGGAGATCTGCATGGAGGAATGGGACAAAATACCAGCAACAGTGTGTGAAAACTTTGTGAAGACTTACAGAAATCGTTTGACCTCAGTCATTTCCAACAAATGGTATATAACAAAGTATTGAGATAAACTTTTGTTATTGACCAAATACTTATTTTCCACCATAATTTGCAAATAAATTAATAAAAAAATCCTACAATGTGATTTTCTGGATTTCTTTTTGTCATTTTGTCTGTCATAGTTAACGTGTACCTATGATGAAAATTACAGGCCTCTCTCATCTTTTTAAGTGGGAGAACTTGCACAATTGGTGGCTGACTAAATACTTTTTTGCCCCACTGTATATACATATACAGTGCCTTGCGAAGGTATTCGGCCCCCTTGAACTTTGCGACCTTTTACCACATTCCAGGCTTCAAACATAAAGATATAAAACAGTATTTCTTTGTGAAGAATCAACAAGTGGGACACAATCATGAAGTGGAACGACATTTATTGGATATTTCAAACTTTTTTAACAAATCAAAAACTGAAAAATTGGGCGTGCAAAATTATTCAGCCCCCTTAAATTAATACTTTGTAGCGCCACCTTTTGCTGCGATTACAGCTGTAAGTCGCTTGGGGTATGTCTCTATCAGTTTTACACATCGAGAACTGAATTTTTTTCCCATTCCTCCTTGCAAAACAGCTCGAGCTCAGTGAGGTTGGATGGAGAGCATTTGTGAACAGCAGTTTTCAGTTCTTTCCACAGATTCTCGATTGGATTCAGGTCTGGACTTTGACTTGGCCATTCTAACACCTGGATATGTTTATTTTTGAACCATTCCATTGTAGATTTTGCTTTATGTTTTGGATCATTGTCTTGTTGGAAGACAAATCTCCGTCCCAGTCTCAGGTCTTTTGCAGACTCCATCAGGCTTTCTTCCAGAATGGTCCTGTATTTGGCTCCATCCATCTTCCCATCAATTTTAACCATCTTCCCTGTCCCTGCTGAAGAAAAGCAGGCCCAAACCATGATGCTGCCACCACCATGTTTGACAGTGGGGATGGTGTATTCAGGGTGATGAGCTGTGTTGCTTTTACGCCAAACATAACGTTTTGCATTGTTGCCAAAAAGTTCCATTTTGGTTTCATCTGACCAGAGCACCTTCTTCCACATGTTTGGTGTGTCTCCCAGGTGGCTTGTGGCAAACTTTAAACAACACTTTTTATGGATATCTTTAAGAAATGGCTTTCTTCTTGCCACTCTTCCATAAAGGCCAGATTTGTGCAATATACGACTGATTGTTGTCCTATGGACAGAGTCTCCCACCTCAGCTGTAGATCTCTGCAGTTCATCCAGAGTGATCATGGGCCTCTTGGCTGCATCTCTGATCAGTCTTCTCCTTGTATGAGCTGAAAGTTTAGAGGGACGGCCAGGTCTTGGTAGATTTGCAGTGGTCTGATACTCTTTCCATTTCAATATTACCGCTTGCACAGTGCTCCTTGGGATGTTTAAAGCTTGGGAAATCTTTTTGTATCCAAATCCGGCTTTAAACTTCTTCACAACAGTATCTCGGACCTGCCTGGTGTGTTCCTTGTTCTTCATGATGCTCTCTGCGCTTTTAACGGACCTCTGAGAATATCACAGTGCAGGTGCATTTATACGGAGACTTGATTACACACAGGTGGATTGTATTTATCATCATTAGTCATTTAGGTCAACATTGGATAATTCAGAGATCCTCACTGAACTTCTGGAGAGAGTTTGCTGCACTGAAAGTAAAGGGGCTGAATAATTTTGCACGCCCAATTTTTCAGTTTTTGATTTGTTAAAAAACTTTGAAATATCCAATAAATGTTGTTCCACTTCATGATTGTGTCCCACTTGTTGTTGATTCTTCACAAAAAAATACAGTTTTATATCTTTATGTTTGAAGCCTGAAATGTGGCAAAAGGTCGCAAAGTTCAAGGGGGCCGAATACTTTCGCAAGGCACTGTACCTCTACTGGTATACCAGTTTTTCAGGGAAGTTAGGAACCAATATACACAGGCAGTTAGGAAAGCTGAGGCTAGCTTTTTCAAGCAGCACAAACTCAAAAAAGTTCTGGGACACTGTAAAGTCCATGGAGAATAAGAGCACCTCCTCCCAGCTGCCCACTGCACTGAGGATAGGAAACATTGTCACCACCGATAAATCCACTTGAATTTCAAAAAGCATTTTTCTACGGCTGGCCATGCTTTCTACCTGGCTACCCCTACCCCGGTCAACTGCCCGGCACCCCGCACAGCAACTCACCCAAGCCTCCGCCATTTCTCCTTCACCCAAATCCAGATAGCGGATGTTCTGAAAGAGCTGCAAAATCTGGACCCCCACAAATCAGCCGGGCTAGACAAACTGGACCCTCTATTTCGAAAATGATCTGCCAAAATTGTTGCAACCCCTATTACTAGCCTGTTCAACCTCTCTTTCTGAGATTCCCAAAGATTGGAAAGCTGCCATGATCATCCCCCTCTTCAAAAGGGAGAGGCACTCTAGACCCAAACTGCTACAGACCTATATCTACCCTACCATGCCTTCCTAAGGTCTTCGAAAGCCAAGTTAGCAAACAGATTACCGACCATTTTGAATCCCACCGCACCTTCTTCGCTATGCAATCTGGTTTCAGAGCTGGTCATGGGTGCACCTCAGCCACGCTCAAGGTCCTAAACGATATCATAACCGCCATCGATAAGAGACATTACTGTGCAGCCGTATTCATCGACCTAAGCAAGGCTTTCGACTCGGTCAATCACCACATTCTTATCGGAAGACTCAACAGCCTTGGTTTCTCAAATGACTGCCACACCTGGTTCACCAACTACTTCTCTGATAGAGTTCAGTGTGTCAAATCGGAGGGCCTGTTGTCTGAACATCTGGCAGTTTCTATGGGGGTGCCACAGGGTTCAATCCTCGGGCCGACTCTCTTCTCTGTATACATCAATGATGTTGCTCTTGCTGCTGGTGATTCTCTGATACACCTCTACGCAGACGACACCATTCTGTATACTTCAGGCCCCTCTTTGGACACTGTGTTAACTGACCTCCAATCGAGCTTCAATGCCTTACAACTCTCTTTCCGTGGCCAACTGCTCTTAAATGCAAGTAAAACTAAATGCATGCTATTCAACCGATCACTGCCCGCACCGGCTCGCCCGTCCAGCAGCACTACTCTGGATGGCTCTGACTTAGAATACGTGGACAACTACAAATACCTAGGTGTCTGGTTAGACTGTAAACTCTCCTTCCAGACTCATTTTAAGCATCTCCAATCCAAAATGAAATCTAGAATCGGCTTCCTATATCGCAACAAAGCATCCTTCACTCATGCTGCCAAACATACCCTCATAAAACTGACCATTCTACCGATCCTCGACTTCATCGATGACATTTACAAAATAGCCTCCAACACTCTACTCAACAAATTGGATGCAGTCTATCACAGTGCCATCCGTTTTACACCAAAGCCCCATATACTACCCACCATTGCGACCTGTACGATTTTGTTGGCTGGCCCTCGCTTCATACTCGTTGCCAAACCCACTGGCTCCAGGTCATCTACAAGTCTCTGCTAGGTAAAGCCCCACCTTGTCTCAGCAGCACCCACCCATAGCACGCGCTCCAGCAGGTATATCTAACTAGTTACCCCCAAAGCCAATTCCTACTTTGGCCGCCTTTCCTTCCAGTTCTCTGCTGCCAATGACTGGAACGAACTGCAAAAATCACTGAAGCTGGAGACTCATATCTCCATCACCAGCTGTCACAGCAGCTCACAGATCACTGCACATAGCCCAACAAGTGCTGACATGCAACTACACATAGACAATAACCCACAAAACCAACATGGAAACCTAAATAGGATCCCCAATCAGAGACAACGACAAACAGCTGCTTCTGATTGGGAACCAATTCAGGCCACCTTAGACCTATATATACCTAGACAAACCAAAACCCCATAGCTGTACAAAAAAACCCAGACAAGTAAAAAACACACATACCACCCTCGTCACACCCTGACCTAAACAAAATAATAAAGAAAACAACGATAACTAAGGTCAGGGCGTGACACCACGTTAATTCTCCTAACCTGCCACATTAATTCTCCTAACCTGCTATGTTAGTTATCCTGACCTGCCACGTTAATCATCCTGACCTGCTAAATGATTTATCCTAACCTATCATGATAATTATACTAAGCTGCTACATTTATTCTCCTAACCTGCCATGTTAATTATCTTAACCTGCCTAACTGGTTCAGCTAAAATGCTACAAGGAAGCAGGAAGTAGCCACGCAAAACAGTCTTGAGTGGCAACAGATCTCCCCAATTGGCTGTTAGGTTTCGACTTGACACACCCACTGGTGTTGATCCTCCCACTTGTTTCGCAACGCCCACTTTCAGACACTCCACATACACAGTTACCCCATAGTAGAGAATGGTGGAGACCTCTAGTGGCCACCATGTTTCCACCATTTTAAAGTGGTCAAAGTATTCAACTGGGTCGGGACTCCTATGGGTTGTAGCCACTGAGGTATAATAACTGGAGACTGCATCCAAGATGTCCAACAGTTGTTTTCAAGCTTATCTACTCATATTTGTATATGCCGATTCGTGGACCGTCTATGTCCGAGTTGCATCCGATTTATATGAACCAACATCAAATGCGCAGTAGCACTCAAAATGTGCACCGGGAGCAGCAGCGACATCATCAGGTCATCCAAAAAACATGGTAGATATTTACATTTTACATTTAAGTCATTTAGCAGACGCTCTTATCCAGAGCGACTTACAAATTGGATATAAACATTTTATATCTTCCTTGTGAGTGATGTAAAACAAAATTGGCCTCAGCGACAATTATTTGAGTAATTCAATTGATGTTTTGTGCACAATGGTGATTACTAAAAAGTCTTACGATGAATTTTCTAGTCTGATTTCTCTATGTGGCCGTCTAGGGAAATTGTCTTTCTGGGCCGGGTATCAGTTAAACTGCGGTACCGAAGCAAACCTGTAGGAGAAGTCGAAACCATGCTTCTGGGCCGGAACACTGGGCCCTTGGTTGTAGCCTCATTGCCTGACGCTTCGAACACACCGACTGTATTTTTTGTTTTCCGATTCAAGTAGTACAAGAAGTACATTCATTTCCAATGGAGCATTGCGTTGCAGAGGTAGTTGCAGTGCGTTCTGTGTGGTCGAACGTATGCATCAAATTGCATGTGTAGACTTGACAGAAAGTAGCAAAATGTGAATGTTGAATTTTTGTTGCACACATATCCAGTAAACAAAATGTGTGATTTACATAATAAAAACAGTTTGACTGGAGAATTTCTTTACATGTTTTTATTCATTTATTTGCCAAGGATATTATTTATTTGATGACATCCATAAATTAATTGTGAGAGACTATAATATAATTTCCCTCAAATGCAGTTTTGGCGGGAAATGCAATAATACATAGTCAAGATAGAGTAGGCTCTTTCAACAATGAGACCAACGTTGTAGAAGGTTGTCTTGATCGCGCCGTTGAGTCGTGACCAGACCCGCCGAAAGCGCAGGTCTGTGTGTTCCCAGAGACGGTTAAAGTCCCGAAAGCAGGCAGGGGAGTTCCACGGTCTCATTCAAGAGCTACGAATGTTTGGAGAGGAATTCCGAAGTTACTTTCGTCTGGACCGAAGCCAGTTTGATCACCTGCTCCAGATGATTGGAGCCAGGATCGCCCGGATGGATACCAACAACCGGGAGTCCATCAGCCCAGTTGAACTCCTGGCGATTTGTCTCCGGTAAACTACATTCTAGTACATTTTTAAAGCATTTGATACCATAATTGATTGATACATTGTTTTTATGTGCAACCTAGCTAGCTAAAATGCTCTCTAGTTAATAGTTCCTATTTGATATCAGATGTACTTTTACAGAATCATTAGGATGATAACTTTCCCAAAGTTAGTTTATAATCCTTTTTTAATTATGCAATGTCACCAAATGAAAAGAAAGTTGAGGTGCCTTCTCCCCTGATGAAGGTAGGCTAGTCTTCTCCAGGACGCATTGTTGTTCAATACAGTTACAGTCATTAATTACATTCTTATTGGACTCACATACACTCTTAGAGAAAAAGGTTCCAAAAGTGTCCTTCTGCTTTCCCCATAGGATAACCATTTTTGGTTCCAGGTATAAGCCTTTGGGGAAAATGTTATACATGGAACCCAATAGGGTTCTACTTGGAACCAAAAGGGGTACTACCTGGAACCAAAAAGGGATCTCCTATGGGTACAGCCGGAGAACCCTTTTAAGTAGATAGTACCATTCTTTCTAAGAGTAGAGTTGGCCTGGACTACAGTTTATTGATATAGTCGTAGACTGAATTGTACAGTTTCAAGACATTGTTAATGATGGTTGATGATTATTACAATCTAATTAGTAGAGCATAATAAACAGCAATGAGGTAGCTATATGAGTAGATAGAATATGTGGGTGGAATTCAAGTTACACACAATATTGATAATTCTTTTGAATTATATTTTAGATTCTTGGCGATAGGGGACTCCTACAGGACCATTGGATTCAGCTTCCGAGTTGGACGGTCCACGGTGGCAGGCATTGTCCCCTCTGTGGCACAAGCCATTTGGGACATACATGCTTGTCCCCAAGGAGGAAGACTGGAGGGCCATCGCTGCCGAGTTCCTGGAGAGGAATTTCCACAACTGTCTTGGCTCCATTGAAGGGAAACATGTAGTAATCCAGGCTCCACCGTGCTCAGGTTTGCAATTCTACAACTACAAGAGTATATATTCAGTTGTACTCTTGGCTGTAGTAGATGCCATCTACTGTTTCCACTTTGTCGATGTTGGTGCTTACGGGAAGGGGAGTGATGGCGGGACCCTCCGGGACTCTGCCTTCGGCCAGGCACTTCAGGATGGCACCCTGGAGATTCCACCACCTGCATCACTCCCTGGAGCTGAAGACCTGGGACCTGTTCCCCACGTCTTCGTCGGCGATGAGGCCTTCCCTTTAAGACCCAACCTCATGAGGCCCTACGCTGGACGCCAGCTGCCATTGCCAAAGCCTGTAAGGATCTTTAACAAACAATTGTCCGGGGCAAGGTTAGTTGTTGAATGCGCCTTTGGGATTATGGCAGCCCGGTGGAGAATGTATTGGAGAGTGCTTGGTCTCAGCCCCTCAAATGTCGATGATCACACCGACAGCGTTATTGCATTTTGGTTCAACAGAAGTACATTCATTTCCAATGGAACACTGCGTTTGCCTTGCAGTATTGAGTTGCAGAGGAAGTTGCAGTGCGTTCTGTGTGGTGCATATGTAACAGTTATTAAAATACTTTGTGACTTTCAACAGGTTCATATATTAATATAGCATGTTGATTTGTTATTATGCATGCCTGTGTAACATTATAGCTTCCGTCCCTCTCCTCGCCCCAACTTGGGCTCGAACCAGGGACCCTCTGCACACATCAACCACAGTCACTCACAAAGCATCGTTACCCATCGCGCCACAAGGGGAACAACTACTTTGAGTTCTCAGAGCGAGTGACGTCACCGACTGAAACACTATTAGCACGCACCACCACTAACTAGCTAGCCATTTCACATCGGCCACACCTGCATCCTGGGAAATAGGGGAGCGCATACCTTTTGCCCTGTGTGCTTGTGCTCAAATAATTTTATTGCACTTGGAGAGTTAGGCACACTTTTTCTGTCATGTTCAGGAAAGTTAGATTCCTTTAAGTACAGAGTCATGAATAATGTTGTATATTTAGAGTTTACTCATAAGTGGATGGTATTGTAAAGATGCTATTGTAATTGTACTTGTTAGGATGATATTAACATTCTGAATTCAACATGTGGTTACGAGCTAGCTAAGGTACTGTATGTGTTATTGTAGCTATTGTGTATTGTGCGTCTATGTTGTAGAGAGAAGCGACGATTGGCAGAACATATTTGTTCTCTACAAATGTTTTGCCTTTTCTTTTGGATGCAGGTATGTGGTTTTATCTACAGTGAGGGGGGGAAAGTATTTGATCCCCTGACGATTTTTGTACGTTTGCCCACTGACAAAGAAATGATCTGTCTATAATTTTAATGGTAGGTTTATTTGAACAGTGAGAAACAGAATAACAAAAAAAAACAGAAAAACTTGTGTCAAATGGTATAAATTGATTTGCATTTTAATGAGGGAAATAAGTATTTGACCCCCTCTCAATCAGAAACATTTCTGGCTCCCAAGTGTCTTTTATACAGGTACACGAGCTGAGGTTAGGCTCAAATATTTTTTCCCTCACTATATGTAAAATGAGCGTTGTGTTGATGCATTATAAGGAGAGGCTGTTCTCACTTTTGTATTTTAAAATAATTGATGCACTTGGAGAGAGGCAAAGTTTGGCAGAACATTTGTGCTCTACAAATGTTTTGTCTATTCTTTTGGATGCAGGAGAGAACTCTGATACATTAAAGCAACCTGATCTCTGAAGTCCACGGCTTTAGTCTTAATCAATCACACACAACGCTGTCACATACTTATAATGGCAGACGTAAAGATGAGTCCTCTATATAAATTACCCATATTTGGGCCATGGCTAGAATGGATACAGATTTTGTCAAATTAACTAAAAAGTTGAAATGTTTTTCATTTTACCTAAACCTTTCCCTAATTAAATTTTTTACTTATCTTAACCTGATATGTTAATTCTCATAAACTGCCACGAACCGACAACTCTTGACTCATCGATCCACCTACAACACTCGCTAAGTATGCATTATCGTCTGGATGTGTGCAACACAAATTCAACATTGAACTTCTGCTACAGCTTGACAGAAATTGTAGCAGAAAGTGTATGTTGAAATGTTGATGCACACATGTCCAAATGATGCCGCCTGAGAACCATTTTCCACAAAATACTGTAGGTGTGACCTAGGCGTGACGTTAATTTTACGAAAGCTGCAACCTTTCCAGCCATGATCGTAAATTTCTACCTGTTCACCACTCATTAGGGCTCCATGTGAATCATGGACCATAATTATGGTTCCTATTCTGTCACGGACTGTAACGATAATCTTTGGCAAGAGGAAGGTGAACCTTGCAGTGGATACTCCAAAGAGAATAATCTATTGACGCAAACACATGGCGTCAAGACCGTCCATGTGACGGAGCGTCGTTGGATATTTCAAGAAACAGGACCAACCAGCTGTCATTATTAGCGACGGGCGAGCGAGTTAAGCGTTAAAACTGAATGTAAACATGGTGACCGAGAGGTGAACGAAACAGCAACATGGTCTTCGAAAGCGTGGTGGTAGATGTCCTAAACAGGTTTTTAGGGGATTACGTTGTAAACCTTGACAGCTCACAACTCAAGCTCGGGATTTGGGGAGGTAACGATTATTTGTTACGGTTAGCTTCTTTGCTAGCCACCCTAGCTAGTTAGCTAAACGTCAGTTCAGAAACCTGCAGCTGTCACTGTCATGATTGTTGTCTTAGATGTTAGCATTAGACAATGCTGCTGTGCTTGTTTGCTGATGGCAGGTTTACTAGCTACTACAGTACTTACTTATTTGTTAGCAAGGTTTTGTAGTCAATTGGCTAGCTACATAATATTAGTTTGCTAGCTAGCTGTTAAGCCAGCTAGTTAGCTAAATTGGCTAACGTTAGCTGGAATCTGCTAGCTAACCTAAGTTAGTTAGATAGCTACACTGTTTACACAAAAGTATGTGGACACCCCTTAAAAGGAATTGATTCGAATATTTCAGCCACGCCCTTTGCTGACAGTTGTATAAAATCGAGCACACAACAGTTGTGTGCTATAGACGTTGGCAGTAGAATGGCCTTTCAACGTGGAACCGTCATAGGATACCACCTTACCAACAAGTCAGTTAGTCAAATATTTGTCCTGCCCCGGTCAACTGTAAGTGCTGTAATTGTGAAGGGTAAATGTCTCGGAGCAACAATCAAATGTTATTTGTCACATACACATGGTTAGCAGATGTTAATGCGAAATTATTGTGCTTCAAGTCCTGACTGCAGTAATATCTTTAAAATTTTTACCTTTATTTAACCAGGCAAGTCAGTTAAGAACAAATTCTTATTTTCAATGACTGGGTTAACTGCCTGTTCAGGGGCAGAACGACAGCTCGGGGGTTTGAACTTGCAACCTTCCGGTTACTAGTCCAACGCTCTAACCACTAGGCTACCCTGATCCAACAAGTAATCTGACAATTCCACAACACCTACCTAATACACACAAATTTAAGGGATGGAATAAGAATCTATGGATGAGCGGCATAGGCATGATCGTATAAAATACAGTATATACATATGAGATGAGTAATGAAAGATATGTAAACATTATTAAAGTGGCAATAATAAATCACGATGACCGGTTGGTTACCATTGGCCTTAGCAGTATCTAGGCATATTTCATTTTAGAAAGATATGATACTTGGAGAAAATGTATTGAAGGTCCAAGGTCTGACATCTTGCCAACAGAAGGAGCACACAATTGTCTACTGAAATGTGGCCTCTGTGAAGATGATCTGGGCACATGATAACATACTGCAAAGCTGGCTAATGTTAGCTTTTAATGGGAAATGTACAGTGGAATTAGGCTAAGTTATTTGTCAGCTTAGGCTAGGCCATATGTTTCCAACATCAGGTTACTATGCATTTTATTAGTGAAGTACGCTAAGTGTACAAAACATTAAACACCTTCCTAATATTGAGTTGCACGGATCATGGACTCGACAAGGTGTCAAAAGCGTCCACAGGGATGCTGGCCCATGTTGATTCCAATGCTTCCCACAGTTGTGTCAAGTTGGCAGGATGTCCATTGGGTAGTGGACCATTCTTGATACACACATGAAACTGTTGAGTGTTTACATTTTTTTTGCTTAAACAGCGGAGCACTTCTTCACACAAACCGGTGTGCCTGGCACCTACTACCATATCATGTTCAGCGGCACTTAAATATTTTCTTTCCTGTTCACCCTCTGAATGACACACAATCCTTCATTTAACTTGTGTCCTCCCATTCATGTACACTGATTTGAGGTGGATTTAACAAGTGACATCAATAAGGGATCATAGCTTTTACCTGTCATGGAAAGAGCAGGTGTTCATAATGTTTTGTACACTGTGTATATTCATGTATCTGCTTATTGAGTAATTTTAAAGGTCAACTGCCTCTTAGAACAAACTTATCTGGTTTTAAGCAGCCAATGTGGCATTGGTATAAGTCAAACATTCATTATAGTGTCAAAATTGACTGCAAAGTGTAAATAGGATAATTTTGGTCAGTCACTTCCAAAACTGAGTTTCTGGAGGTTTGGGTATGGATTACGATGGTGCACACTAACAAAAGAGAGAGCGCATTCGGCACTGCTGCTTATCAGCTGTGTGAGCTCTATCCAATCATAAGTCAGAACCTCCAGACAACGAGTCGCCTATGTTATAAAATAACCCTTGGCCTTAGCCCTTTGAGTGGCTACTTATGTGTTTGATAGTGTCAATCACTTGAGTCTGTCACTTTTTTTAATTGAGATGATCTTTGACAAGTTATTAATTTTCCAAAACACATTCGCGACCTGTTTTGTAACATGATTCCCTATGAAACACTGCCAGACAGATACGCACTCTGGTAATAGTGAGAAAGTTGTACAAAACAACACTGAAGTACACACATGGCCAGTGACTTGATAAGCTGTGGCCTGACTGCTCAATGTGCCTGCTAGCTCCTACATGCTAGCTCCATTGACAAACACAGAGTTGGAATTTACCTAGCTAGCAAGTGGTTTGGGGCACTGATAATCGTGTAGCTTGTGCTTTATTTACGATAAATTGACAGCGTGCACATAATTAAGTTGTAGATATGTTATTATTTTAAGAATTCAGTCCTGAGCGCACAGCCAGACTTTTCCGACTCAATAGACCGTATGCAGTGCACTGTGCAGTTTTTCATGGAAATGTTTTAACTTGAGAAATAATGCCCCAAGTAACTTAGCTAGATGTAAAATTGCGCGACTAAGACCTCCTCGGCAAAAACGTTGGTGAATGACATGTTTCTCGATTTATCTTGACAATTTTAAGGAAGCAAATTTTTTGAGGAAGTGGCTGTTGTTGCTACGGTGACTCAGGAGGGGCAAACAACAGTACCTGCCAGGGTATGATATGCAAACATAACACACCTACATCAAACCACCCCCCTAAGAATTAGACAACTCTCGTTTGGCTTCAGTCATGGCCGCTAGCATTAGCGAGTAATCTTCAAAACGAGGCCAAATCAGGAAGTGCAGTCGCCCTTTAAACATTTTTTTTCTTTTTTTTCTAGGTGATGCAGTGCTCAGAAATCTTGAAATAAAGGAAAATGCCTTGGTATGTTTGACATGAATGGCTAGGCCTACTACTAAACGTATCAGTGGTTAAATGCTAATTATGTAGGTAGATTCACATTGTATTGTGCTGAATAATTTTTGTTCTTGTTTCAGAGTCAACTTGACATTCCTTTTAAAGTAAGAGCAGGGCATATAGGTGAGATTTGTCTGACTCTCAACCCAACACCTCCTACCATTACCATACATTCACTATTATAATTCCTCTCTATCTTTCTCACTCTTCAACCTTTTTCCTATGAACTGTGTGTGTATGTGTGGATCTGTCAGGACGCTTGGAGTTGAAGATTCCATGGAAGAATCTGTACACCCAGTCAGTGGAAGCCACGCTGGATGGAGTCTACCTACTCATCGTGCCCACAGCCAGTAAGAAACCTAGCTGTAGTGTGTGTGTGTGTGTGTGTGTGTGTGTGTGTGTGTGTGTGTGTGTGTGTGTGTGTGTGTGTGTGTGTGTTTTTCTTAATGCTTGTGTGTTTCAGGTATAAAGTATGATGCAGAGAAGGAGGAGAAACAGCTCCAGGAGGCTCGTCAGAGGGAGCTGCAGAGGATCGAAGAGACCAAACAGAAAGCAGCAGAGCAAGGTCAGAGTTCATGTGTCTGTCCGTGAGTCACGCTTTCATTACATCTTCAACCCACTCTGAAATAGATGTTATAATGTCATTGAGTTGCAGGGCTGGCATCGGGCTAAAACAGACTCAGGACTGTGACCTGAATGCATGTACTGTTATGTGTTATTTGGTGCCACAGAAAACCCTGCACTTGAGAAGCAGGACACCTTTGTGGAGAAACTTGTGACGCAGGTGATCAAGAACCTTCAAGTGAAGATCTCCAACATCCACGTCCGCTATGAAGATGATGTGTGTATTCGACCCAGTGTGCTACAGTTGTATTACATAATTTTAAATGAGAATGTTATTCCTGTATTTCATTACTGTACGCTTCTCTCACTCTCTCAGGTCACCAACCCCAATTGCCCCTTTTCATTTGGAGTGTCACTGCAGAACCTCAGCCTTCAGGTAATGCGTGAGGCCCCTACCTCGTGAAATCGGTCATTCATTGGAGATTGGAGATGATATTGGAAATGGAGATTGAGATGATATTACAGTGGTTCAATTTAGTTAAGGTCTGGATGTGGGATATGAGATCTTTGTTGTGGTCAGGTTTATGATCTGTTTCTGGTCTGACCCTGAATCCATACCACGTCATGTCTCAACCCCATAACTGTGACCCCCACAGACAGCAGATGAGAATTGGATGCCTTGTCTCCTGGATGAGAAAGCCAAGCTGTTTTTCAAGGTAGTCAGTCCACAGCAATTGATATACTGTACGAGTTTTATGACACTGTTCAATTATGACACTGTTCTGTCTACAGCATTCTAAGCTGTTTTCTGTTATGCTTTTTCCTCTCCTCAGCTTGTCCAGTTGGACAATCTCTTTGCTTACTGGAATGTGAACTCGATGCTGTACTCCAATCACATGCCAGATGAGGCCCTGGTGAGTCACAGTGCCATCATTCAGTGCCATCGCGGAGCGGCGGGTCCCTTAGTGAGAGTGATTGTCTATCAATGACGTCTAACGAGGCATCTCTTCCTGTCTGTCACATTTCCACAGCGATGCCTCCAGGACAGCATCCCAGGGGGTTCCACTCCCATGAACCACGATTTCAGTGAGTGTCACTCAGTCGATATAAGGGTGTGACATCATTCACGTCTGGATCAGTCTTGATAGTCATGTTGTCACATCACCTGATACAGAGAATAAAATCTCAGTCATTGGAGTTTTTATCGTAATTGAAGGTATCTTCTCATTACGATGGCCCACGGTGGAATTGTTGACTAATTCTGCATCATATTAATAACCTTATTTCCCTGTTCATTGCGGGCAGTTTTTCGTCCGATAACGGCCGATGCGAAGCTGCGCATGAACCCCTGGTCGGATGTGGACTTCTCCTCTCCCAAGGTGGACCTGGTGGTCAACCTAAGAGAGGTGGCCGTGGAGCTCAACAGACCACAGGTGATGGAGGGAGATATGAGAGAGGGAAAGATGAAACATTTTAATGGAGCAAAAGAGCACAGGAAAGAGCACAGGAAAGTACCATAAAAATCATTTAAATCTGCAGCCTGATTTAATTTGGAAAATTTCTTCAATGTGCATAGTAAGGAGGATGACTATTATTTAACCACAGTGAAGTAAACTGATGCCATTCACACAATCAGAACTTGCGTTGGATTATATACCATCCCGTCTATTTGAAATGTTCGTTTTTTTTTTCCACAGATCTGTGCGCCCTTGCATGATGAGCGTTGCCCAGAGTTAGAATTTCGACACATTTTTAAAGTCACTGTCTTATTGTTTTCCGCCTCTGTGCTTCTCAATGACCCCTGAACTCTCACCCCTTCCTTCTCTCCAGTACATCAGCATTCTGGAGCTCCTGGGATCAGTGGATATGATGTCACGCAACCTGCCCTACAGGAAATACCGGCCGCAAGTCCACGTGCACACCAACGCCTATCTATGGTCAGCTCTCACACTTTCTTTTACTTACAATTCTTTCCTCTACTAAAAAATTGTGCGTCTACTAAAAAATGTTGGTTATGTTGTTGATGTTTAGATGGTGAATGAGTGAATGCGTTTGATTGTATTGTTTCATGCCATCCAGTATAAGATTAAGAGATTCATTTCCTTCAATCGATTTGAGCTATCGTGATGTACACGTGCTGGTTCTGTTGTGACTGTCACTGCTTGTGTATGTCATCTAGGTGGCAGTATGTGATCACAGGCATCATGGAGGTGGACGTGAAGCCGCGGCTGCACATGTGGTCGTGGCAGCACATCCGCTGCCACCGGCAGACAGTCAAGCAGTACAGAGAGCTCTACAAGGCCAAGATCACCAGCAAGAAGCCCACTGAGAAGCAGCTCAGGGAGCTGGAGGTGTGTAGAGATCAGGGCGATGTTCATTAGGTACCAAATGGAAGACAATGAACTGAAACAGGGAGACTACCTGTGCATTAAGAAACACTCATTAACATTTTGAGTTCTGAAAAGTTTTCTGTTGCGTTCCCTAATGAGTGCAACCCAGACCTGAGTTCAAATAGTATTTGTTTTCTATTCAAAACTTGAGCACTGCTTGATTGAGCCTGCCTGTCTGTAATAGGACCAATGGCATAGTCCTCAAAGTGCAAACCCTTCCCATCTGGCACACCAGCCAGGCTCAATCAAGTGTTCAAACAATTTGAAAGGAAACAACATGCTATTTGAACCCAGGTGTGGTGGAGATTGAGAAGGGCCTAGTCCTCGTGCTCTGAGTTGCATTCCCAGTCTTTGTATCTACTCTGCTGCATTGATTGATGATGGACATTAAAGGTATGCTCAGTGACATGACGTAGATGCAGAAAGTACACCGCATAGTCGTCAATTTCCTCAACAACTAAGAGCATTGACGCACGATGCTCTTCTCCGCTGTTTTGGTCCCCTAGCTACCAAGCTGTAACAGCGTGAAGCGAACCTGTGCACATAGATACTGTGTGACTGTGTGAGAGCGAAGTCTTGCATCTTGCTCATCTCAGTATCTGCAGTGCTGCTCATGGCAACGTCATTTTGCTGAGTCTACCCTTTTAAGTAATTGATGGATTCCCATAATGGTCAGGAAACTGTTTTAATGGACTAGACGATCCGTCTTTCTTGCCATGTGCCCAGGAGCCTGAGCGGACTCTGGATATTTTTAACATCACTCTGGCCAGGCAGCAAGCTGAGATGGAGGTACGGATTGAGCAATCTGTTGAATTATCCCTAATGAACTATCCGTCTTCTCTGTCTGTACTGTACTCAGTTTTGTCTGTCTACTAAACTAATTTGTTCAAAATGGCTGAAATGCATGACTGAAATGACCCTGTTCAGTCTCACTGCTGTAGTGTAGCCACCAGTGCAACACGTGGTCACAGTGGAACTAACAGTGGTTATAGCTAGTGGTTGAGGCTGAAGTGTTATGTATAGACTGTGACTGGCGCTGGTCGGTCTTTCCAGGCAAGCAAAGCGGGGCTGCGTATCTTTCGTCCGGGGGTGAAGGTGGAGGAGGAGGAATCTCAGGGCTGGTTGGGCTGGATGTGGTCTGGCTGGTCAGGAGACTGTGGCGCCGAGGCCAAGGATGTCAAAACCGGAGGTGAGATCGCCCGTGTAGCCAATCGCCGTGCTCCATTTTGTACATACAGTGCCTTGAGAAAGTATTAACACCCCATGACTTTTTCCACAATTATTTACAGCCTGAATTGAAAATGTATACATTTTATATATATATTTTTTCCTACACACAATACCTCATAATGTCAGAGTGGAATTATGTATTTTTTAATTTTTTATTATAAAATAAAAAGCTGGAAGATCTTGATTCAGTAAGTATTCAACCCTGTTGTTATGTCAAGCCTATATAAGTTCAGCAGTAAAAATGTGCTTAACAAGTTACCTAGTAAGTTGCATGGAGTCACTCAGTGTGCAGTAATAGTGTTGAACATGATTTTTGAATGACTACCTCATCTCTGTACCCCACACATACAATTATCTTTAAGGTCCCTCAGTCGAGCAGTGAATTTCAAACACACATTCTACCGTAAAGACCAGGGAGGTTTTCCAATACCTCACACCTATTGGTAGATGAAAAAATAAATAAAAGCAGACATTGAATATCCCTTTGAGCATGGTGAAGTTATTAATTACGCTTTGTATGGTGTATCAATGCACCCAGTCACTACAAAGATACAGGCGTCCTTCCTAACCTAGTTGCCAGAGAGCAAGGAAACCAGTCAGGGATTTCATCATGAGGCCAATGGTAACTTTAAAACAGTTAGAGTTTAAAGGATGTGAAAGAAGAAAACTGAGGATTGATCAACAACATTGTTGTTACTCCTAATGCTACCCTAATTGACAAAGTGAAAATAAGGAAGCCTTTACAGAATACAAATATTCCACAACATGCATCCTGTTTGCAACAAGGCACCAAAATAATACTGCAAATAATGTGGCAAACAATTAGCTTTTTGTCCTGAATACAAATTGTTATGTTTGGGGCAAATCCAATACAACATATTACTGAGTACCACTCTCCATGTTTTCAAGCAGGGTGGGGGCTGCATCATGTTATAGGTATGCTTGTAATCATTAAGGATGGGAGTTTTTCAGGATAAAAAAAGAAACGGCGGAAAACGTCGTTCTCTGCTTTCCACCAGACACTGGGAGATGAATTCACCTTTCAGCAGGACAATAACCTAAAACACAAGGCCAAATCTACACTGGAGTTGCTCACCAAGAAGACAGTGAATGTTCCTGATATGCTGCATTAGTTTTTACTTAAATCTATGGCAAGACCCGCAAATTGTTGATTAGCTATGATCAACAACAAATTGGACAGAGCTTGAAGAATTTTGAAAAGAATAACGGGCAAATGTTGCACAATCCAGGTGTGGAAAGCTCTTAGACTTACCCAGAAAGACTCACAGCTGTATTCACTGCTAAAGGTGCTTCTACAAATTATTGACTCAGGGGTGTGAACACAGTACTTATGCAAATGAGATATTTTTGATTTTCATAAAATAAAAATGTGTTTTCACTTTGTCATTATGGGATATTGTGTGTAGATGAGTGAGAGAAAACATATCAATTTAATCCATTTTGAATTCAGGCTGTAACAAAACAAATTGGAATAAGTCAAGGGGTGGGAAATACATTCCGAATCCGCCCCCTATGATAATGTAAAGACCACCAGGCCAATCAGTCAGCTGGTCATCAGTGTGTTATGAGCATGCCAATGCGCTGCAGTTACTATTTTTGATGAACAGTGTTCTTCAATCCTGGTCCTGGGGAACCATGGGGTGTGTAACTAGGGCTGACACAATTACCGTGTAACAGACCCGTTATCGACGAAGACGGTCATGAAAATAAGATAACCGTTAAAACGGAATCTAGTGGATTAGTTGAGTCAATGGTGTTGATGTTGGGCTGGAGGTAAAAACCTGCAGACCCTGTGAGTCTCCAGAACCAGGATGAAAGAACACTGGACAGAAATAATTCCAATTGGTCATTTAACCTGTCCTGTGTTAGTCTTATGAAGTATTGAATCACGTTGATGACAAGGTTCTCAAGATGATGGTTTGGGACCAAAGATGTTCATGTATATCTGTAGCATTTCCACCGGCATTTCTCGCATTTATTTTACAGACGCAAAAAGAGAGCGCGAACAAATGATCTGTCGGCATTTTCTGAACTTCCTGTTTCTATCACAGGTGTCGTGATTATTAGAATTTTTTTTTTTTCTCCATACGATATGACTTCACTCGCATATAAAATGTGGATGGGAATGTGGTTGACTTTGATTTAACCGGGCACTTGGAACCACATTTTGCACTCTTATTACCTTTTTGTGAAGTTGATTTGAAGTAATCTTGATAAGGTCCTCCTGATGCTTTAATGCTGCTATTGTAAATCATAAGATACATTTCCACATTGCATGGAGAATGATTTTTGATTTTTTTTCCCTCAGCTTTTGACGAGCTTATGACTTCTGCTGAGAAGGCCAAACTCTACACCGCCATCGGCTACAGTGAGATAGCTGTCAATCATAACCTGCCAAAGAACGTGAGTTGCGACTGTGTATTCCCACACACTGTAGGGCTGTATCACAATCCCTGGCGTCCTCCAAAAGAGAGGGAGATAATCCAGGACACGGTTCAGTCTCCCTTTTCTCTCTGGTCTTGTTTGTGCAGTTTGAGGATATGAAGATTAATTTCCACATGGAGAGGATGTCTGTCTCAATGAAAGACAACAAGGACCAGAATGAAATCCTCAAACTCACAGTTGAAGATCTGAAATCCATGCTGACCCAGAGGCCCGGAGCACAAGCCATTAAGTAAGTACAGTATGCCCTCTGGGGTGTGTTCCCCAAGGTGAAACATTCAGAACGTTGCAGATAGATATTAATAGAACTGACATGATGCCCAATTCTACTTGACATACCGGTAACGCTTAACGCTTCTGAACAAACCCTGTATTTAAATACTTTCCCCTTCCTTCTCTGCTCTGTTTTAGTGCCTTATCAATGGGATGCACTATAGTTGGTGTTTCATAATTTCTTTTCTTGTGCCACCATTTTGCGATTCTCAGTTTGTCTATCTTTTCTCTCTGCGTTTCCCTCTTTCTTCCCCCCTCTCTCTCTCTTCCTCGTTCTCCACTCTCTCCCCACTTCTTTCTGCCCTTGGTTCTGATGCGGTTTTTCCTCTCAGGCTGTCGGCCCAGCTCAGTCTGTTTGAGGTGACAGGACTAGCCAGTAACCGGCCGGCACCCACATTGCTGTCGTCAAGGAAGGCTGCCACGGTAACGGGGACACCCTTGTTGGACATCCTGTTTGAGACCAACCCTCTGGACGAGAGCGCTGATCAGCGGCTCCGCGTCGAGTCCCAGCCTCTGGAGATCATCTATGATGCTGTGAGTGTATTTGTTTGTGTGTGTGTGTCCTGTGTATAAATTGTATTCCTGTTGTTCCTTGGTTCAATCAGGCATGTTAGAACGAAAGTCTGCACAACCTGTTGTTTGTGTGTGTGTGTGTGTGTGTGTGTGTGTGTGTGTGTGTGTGTGTGTGTGTGTAACAACATGGATACCTGTCTCCCTCTCCGGGCAGGTGACGGTAAACAGCATGTCTGCGTTCTTCTCACCGCCTGATGACCTCCAGCTGGACGATCTGACCAACGCCACTCTCATGAAGCTGGAGCAGTTCCGAGACCGCACCTCCACAGGTCAGAGCCCCGCCTCTAGCTCTGACTGACAGGCCACACACGCACTCCAGGCCTGTCACAAGAAATCACGGCACTGCTAGATTTTTTTGACGTGTGCCGCAGACCCAAACAGAGATCTATTCTAATTTGACTTTCTATGGACATTTTACTCTGAATCATCAGACAGGATACAAGCCTTTGACCTCAACCTCTACTCCTTACTTCCTCCTGGCACGCCTCCCTCCCCATGTTGAAGTATGCCCTCCGTTCTATGTCGTTGTCTGCAGGACTGATGTACGTGATTGAGACCCAGAAGGTTCTTGATCTGAACGTCAACCTCATGGCCTCCTACGTAATCGTCCCCCAAACCGGCTTCTACGACTCCACCCAGAACCTCATGCTATTGGACCTGGGCCACTTCAAGGTAAGTCACTTCAACGTGCTCAGTGCGAGTGGTCGCTTCGGACTTGAGTGATTTGAGAGACGATGTATGGAGAAGTTGAGAATTATGATCGAGCACACTTGGCTTTGTCTAAATTCACCTGAAAAATGGGACAGTAGAGGTAACACATTAACAGTTGTCTTCAACACAATTTGACCACAGAGAAGGATCCACTTGCCTGACTGTTTTAATTGACTTGCTCCAGGCAACCGTTAATGTCAATCCCTGCCTAATGAACAGGACTCTTCACCCAGGTGTTATGGCATTGTCTTGTGTTATCAGGTGTCTAGTCTGAGCAGAGAGGGGCTGCCGCAGCTCTCTGTAGGGAGAAGTACTATAGAGGACATTATGTCCCGGGCCTACGACAGCTTCGACGTCCAGCTCAGCAGCCTTCAGTTCCTCTACAGCAAACCAGGTACACACGTCGAAGGCACACACACGCAAACTTGCGTATGGAGACACACACACACACACACAATTATCGGAAAGTTTGCTGCCCAAATTGTCATGTGATGCAACTACGCAGGGAATAAATTTTGTGTAGCTTATTGTGTCCTTGTGTTGGGTGATTAGGTAGACTATAAATGAGGCTTAACGGAGCCAGTGGTTGTTGTGTGTTTAGATGGAGACTGGAAGAAAGCCCGTAAGCTGAGGCAGTCGGCCCTCCACATCCTGGAGCCTGTCGACGTCAAGGTGGTGTTCAGCAGAGCCATGGTGGTCACAGATTCCCGCATGCCCAAGTAAGCGGGAAAGGTGGGGGTGCGGGTTGGTGTGATGGACAGTCAGCCCCTGTGTAATGGTGTTTGTCAAATAGCCGGTCAGATGAATGATATGAATAAAGTGTGTGTGTGTGTGTGTGTGTGTGTGTGTGTGTCAGGTTTAAAATCTCCGGGGAGCTGCCCCTCCTGTCTCTGAGGATCTCTGATGATAAGGTGCGGGGCGTGCTGGAGCTGATCGACAGCATCCCGCTGCCAGAGAGCAGGCCGGCCCCGCGCAGCACCAACGCTCACTCAACATCCAAGGTGCTAACTCTACTGGGCCTCTATCTCTGCCTGTCTGTAGGTCGACTCTGTCTGTAGGTCGACTCTGTGTGTTGTGTTTGTGTGTAGATAGACAAGCCAATAGAAATCTATGTGCGGCGTGTAATCTCTGCTTGTGTTCATGACGCAGGCTTTAAAGCAGTCGTACACCCCTCAGCTAACCCCCAGGAAACCAACCATGGCTGAACTGCGCAACTCCCTGATATGGGAATCAGGTGAGAGACATGTGCGCACACACACACACACAGCCCTGTTTACACATTACAAATGGATTATGTACTTTAATACGCATACACACAGTGTGGCAATTACGTGTGTGTGTGTGTGTGTGTGTGTGTGTGTGTGTGTGTGTGTGTGTGTGTGTGTGTGTGTGTGTGTGTGTGTGTGTGTGTGTGTGTGTGTGTGTGTGTGTGCAGGCTCAGAGGAGGACCTGTTCTACGATGCTCCCAGCTCTCCTATAGGAGACCGTCCGTTCTTCCCCGACAACATGCCCAGCCCCCTGCAGCGCTCCGACTCAGTCAAGAGGAGAGGTCTGGTCAAGAAAGACCCCAAGAAGAACATGACCGAGTTCCTCATGACATTTGAGATCAGCAAAGTATGGTTAAAACTCATCTACATCTGTGTGTGAGAGTACCTAAACACTTCATTTAGTTGCGTTCTCTGATTGCTAGTATAGGAGCTTGTGTGTGTGTGTGTGCGTGCATGAACTTGAACCTCCTCTCCCTTCTTCTTCTGCTGTCTAGCTGTCCGTTCAGCTGTGTCGTCTCTCTGGAGGCGAGGAGGTCACAGTGTTGCACCTGGAAATCGAGGGGCTGGGCACCGAGCTGAAGCTACGTACCTTCGACATGACATCCTACATGTTCCTACGAGAGATCTGCCTGGAGTGCCCCGAGTACATGGGTCAGTGAGGGATTGGCTGGGAGAAGTTCACAATCGGGGGAAAATATTTTTTATCTAATTTTGGACACATTGACCGTAAATATGTAAATGTCGAAGTGAGCGATATGCGCCTTTCGCTACAGCCTTAGATATACACAGCAGCTCTGACACTAGGGGAGATGCCAGAAAGGTAGTTCAAACTTGAATGTGTCTGTTTTCTGGATATGTTCTTTATATGCCATTTGAAACCAGCGTTTCTCTCCTGTTCTATTGGTTTTCAAATCAACTTCATTTCGTTGTCCACTGCATTCAAAGGCGCTGTTCTAGTAATGTTTGTTCGCAAGCCATTCTAGTTGCATTTTTAGATCACCCCTCTTTTTACACTTTTTACATAGATATTCGTCTCTGGCACCTGGTGCTCTCAGAATGGTGTTTTTCCTGCGATTGCATTTATTTTGAAACACTAGCAGGACCGCCTTGTTGCGCTTGGACTGTGAAGACATTTTGTGTATATATACCTATCACACGATTAAACATTGTTATATGTTGTTGGTAGTTGTATGTGCGTGGCATGTCTGCAGACGTGCGTATGTGTGATATGCTTTCTCTGGTTTTGTAAACTGTTCCAGATTCAGAGGAGAAGAAAGTGCACCTGATCACCACTCTAGACAACACAGAGGATGACCTCCTCACATTGGAGTACACTAAGGTGCGCACACACACACACACACACACACACACACACACACACACACACACACACACACACACACACACACACACACACACACACACACACACACACAGTGAACACTTCCAACAGTCAACACTTCCAACAGTCAACACTGTCGTCTTGCATTCTTCATCCAATGTAGATTTAACAGTAGAGCAGGTCTAATAGCATCAGTGTCTCTTTCAGGCTGATAAGAATGGGCCAGAATTCAAGTCTGAGTACAAGAACACTGAACAATCAGTTAAGGTAATGTCTTGCAATACAGTACAACTGTGTTAACCCGCAGTTGGAATTTCAACATCTCACTTCTCTGCCTAGTTGTATAACTGTGGGTTCATAGTGAAGGTGGTATGTCTGTGTGTGACGTCTCAGGTGAACTTCTCGTCTCTGGACATACACCTGCACACGGAGGCTCTGCTCAATGCCATGAACTTCCTGATCAGTCTCCACCCCCCGACCAAGGAGGTGGTGCCCAGCCAGGAGGAGCTGCCCACCATCCCCGAGGAGGACGAGGGAGAGGGGGAGGAAGGCGAGAAGAAAGAGGGATCGGCTGTGGCAAAAAAAACCTGTAACTATCCGTTTCATGGAATCTGTTCTGCTTACTGGAACTTAGACTTATCTCCGCGTTGCGATATTGATTTACAAATTCATGATTCAAGGTGGTTGAAAGTGGAAGAGACATCGGTTAGGTCATATCCTTCCTATATGTTTGTTGCATGTGGAGATGTTGAGTAGATGCATATTCTCCTAATACGTAGATTAGCTAGCTAAACCAGATGTACCATTTTCATGCACCACTTGACATTAGATGTATTCTGATGCACCAACAAAGTCATCTTCACATCGATGGTCCTTTGACGTTTTGACGACAGAACCGCTCTTTCATAAAGGTCTCTCTGCCCCCTTTCTCCTTAGCTTCTAAGAAGTCAAAGTTTGAGGATGTGGTGAATTTGCACATCAGAGCCGATCTCAACTGTCTGAAGGTTTTCATCCGAGGCCAGAGCCACAGGATAGCGGAGATCCGCATCGAGGGTAAAGGCCACCTGACACAAGACAAGTCCCCGCCTACAACACATGTCCACAACATAGTCAGCAGCTACATGCATGACTAATGATGGCCTCAGCATCAAATATCAAAATGACACACACACACACACACACAGATTATAATGATATTAGTGCCACCTTGTGGTAGACATATATAAACCACTGATGATCGTGTCTTATTGGCTCTTTTACTGAAGCACCTGTTTATGTTCTAGAATTGTCCTACCCCTCCTTCTGTTCTACCTGTTCTCTCTACCTCTGTTCTATGTTCCAGGCCTGGTGTCGGAGGTGCTGATGAGGAAAAAAGCGGTAGAGGTTCTGGCCAACCTGAAGAACATAGTCATCCTGGACTGTGATAAGGAGGCGTTGTACAAGCAGGTAGCCTCGGATACAGGGCGCTTGTTAACATGTTATTTTCCCAGTCGAGGGGGAACATTCCCAAGAAGAAAAAAAACAACATTTTTAGCCTTTTGCTGGTGTGATTCTAATGAGTATTTCGGTACGAATTCTGTGTCCTAGTGTGTGTCCATAGCCGATGAGGAGGTGTTTGCTTTCCGCATGGTGAACCACACTGAAGCCACGGAGGGCGACGCCTATCTAGACATGGGTAAAGTGGACACCAGCGTCACCCTGACGGTGGGCTGCATCCAGGTCATCTTCCTCAACAAGTTTGTCTCCTCCATCCTGGTAAGAGACCCGCCTCCATCTTTCTTCATTCCACCTTTCTATCTTTTAACCGATTACTGTTCTTTGAGAACTGGTACCTTTACTAATACCGGTACAAAAATGCCCCAGAACCTATTGTCCCGAGTGCTATGACGATCCACGAGCACTTTGTCACATGACCTGACTCCTCTTCCTCCTCCCCCAGGCCTTCATCAACAACTTCCAGGTGGCCAAGGAGGCCCTGGCTGAGGTGACGGTGCAGGCAGCGGAGAAGGCGGCCACGGGGGTGATGGAGCTGGCTGAGCGCAGCACCCGCATCTCCCTGGACGTGGACTTCAACGCTCCCGTCGTCTTCCTGCCGCAGTCGTCGTCCTCCGCCAACGTCATCGTGGCTGACCTCGGTATGGTCACGGTCAAGAACCGCTTCGCCATGGTCCCCTCCCAAATGCACGTCAAGATCCCTCCCGTCATGGACACCATGACCGTGGGCCTCAGCGACCTCAAGATGTACAGGTGAGAGACACACTGGTAGTCAGGCCATTCTGTAGATGTACAAGGGATGTGAGTTAAACGTCATAGATGCGTAGTTGTTATACAATGAAAGGACTACTTCATTTTTGCACTGGGATGTGAAGTGTTGATTAACTATTGACACGTCTGTGTTATTTCACGTACTTTTGAATATTTGGCCCGTCCCCGGATGTGCAGCAAATCAGAACCTGTAAAGCTGTGTGTGTTTGTTTGATTGTCCAGAACCACCTTTGAGGAGGGGAGGTTTCAGGGGGAAATCCAGCTTCTGAAGCCGGTCAACCTGGACCTGTCCATCCAGAGGAACCTGTCAGCCTCCTGGTACCACAGCATCCCCGACATAGAGATCACTGCTCACCTCAAACCAATGAATGTGAGTGTGTGTGTGTGCAGGAGTGTATGTGTGTGTGTTCGTTAAAGCCAACTCTCACTGAACAAATGTTAGTGTGTGAAATGAAATGTGAGTATGAAATGTTGATGCATCAGTGTTACGTGTGTGTGTGTGTGTGTCGTACTAGCTGATCCTGGGTCAGGATGATTTGACGGTGGTGTTGAGGACTCTGAGTGGGAACCTGTCAGAGACGTCAGACTCTGCTTCCCCCCCTCCTCCTCCGCGTACAGTGGACCGCTCCGACACGGTCTCTACCAAAGGCTCACAGGCGTCAGGAGGTACTGGTAGTAACCCCACCAGCGGTGAGGACAGCAGTGTCAGTCTGGGTTGAATTTGGATGTGTGTTGCTGGGATTGTGCTGTTATTATAATTGTGTTGAACCCTGTCTGTAGGCAACACGGTGGTAACTGCTGCAGTGGTGGAGACCCAGAAGAGCACCAAGCTGAAGAGCACACTCAAACTGGACTTCAAGTTTGACTCCATGACCCTGGTCCTGTACAGCCCCAATGGGACTGAGGTGACTACTGCACCACGACACGCCTTCACAAACACTGGCATTGACCATGTAAAACTCCATCCACTTGGATATTCTTACGCCCACAGACAGAGACTTTTTGGTGTGTGTCTCCAAGGTGCAGGTGTTGGACTCGAGGGATGAGCAGCTGAAGCTGGCTGAGTTCACCCTGGGAACTATCTCTACATCTGTCCACATGTTCTCAGACGGATCTATGAAGGCCTCCTTCAAACTCACAGACTGCCTGCTCGACGACAAAAGATGCAGGGTCAAGAAGATCACTGCCAGGTAGAGGACACACCCACGGTTACCTTGGTTTCGCTACACCCGCAATAACATCTGCTTAACACGTGTATGTGACCAATACATTTGATCTGGTACTGAGCCTACTTATACATTCATAAAACCTGGGAGAGATGCCACAGAGTGATGTGTGTGTAGTGTGAACATATGATTGTGTGACTCGGTGCTGGCGTTGATGTACGAGGCTCAGTGTGTGTTCTTCAGCGTGCCACCATGTTCATCACAGCTTCACCATCTGTCTACTCACATAGGACTGTCACACAGCTAAGATGAATGGCTTTGGTTAGCAGCCCCATTATAGTCAAAGCAACTAAGGTAATCTCTCACTCCCAGTCCATCAAAACCCACGAGTAAGGATAAAGTCTGTCAATTGTGTTGAGAGAATGGAATCTTTGTATCTGTCGAACAGAAAGTTAGTCTCACTCCTCAATGTAACATCATTTGACTAACGGATTACAAGGTATTTAGTGCACTTATGGTAGGGTTTGTTATTAGTGCTGTCGTGACTTTGATTTAATGTGATGACTGTTATTTATCTTATCAACTATGTTTAATTGTTACTCTATTAAATTAATCTTGAAACAATTAATTCATTAGGAATTTGGGGCACCAAGGGAGAATTTGTTTATAGTTACCATCTCCCGAAATGTATATTATAAAGCGATAAGTCACTTAATAATCATTACCTCGTATCAGTCTCATTCTGAGTGTCGCAGACTTCTTGAATCCACAAGAACACCAGCCTTTTCTGATTATTCAGTTCTATACAAATTTGATGTATTATTAGTCGACCTAAATAATAACACAGAATACACATACATACTTACATGAGACAAAAGTCCCTAGTGGACTGACCAGATAAGATGGCTTATTACACAAAGATGGAAAAGGGGGTGTGGAAAATAGAGCGATAGGGGGCAGGGACAATTATCGTATATTTGGCAACTTTTCTCACAGTAACCATATACCTTGCACACGAGCCGGCCGCCCGTTTTGGTAAGAAATGCAATGTATTTACGTGTAGATGTCTATCTGTCAGGGGAATAGCTCGATGGGTGTAAGGTTCTGGCTGTCCACCAGAGGTCACACTGTCCTGTTTTGGTCTCGTAGTGGAGTGTTCAAATAGAACGAAGGTTATGTGTATAAACACAGTTATGTGAGCTACATGGATCACTCCAATATATTGGTATCACTCTGCGACAGAGGGATACATAAAATGTGTGGATTTACAGATTTACTCACGTGTATACCTGTGTCACAGCTGGGGTCCGCCCCTATATATATACCCCATGGCCGCGACACGTTCTCTACATAATTTCTGAGGCGCTTCTAGCACCGTAGAGGATTGGGAGTGATCCATATAGCTCACATAACCGTGGTTACATACGTAACCTTCATTATGTTTCACTATATTGGATCGCTCCAATATATTGGTGTACCCGTACCAGATGTACGTGCTTCTACACCTGCATTGCTTGCTGTTTGGGGTTTTAGGCTGGGTTTCTGTACAGCACTTTGAGATATCAGCTGATGTACGAAGGGCTATATAAATAAATTTGATTTGATTTAGCCGGTGCTAGAGGGACCTGTCCAGCCAGTGGCGTAGTCCCAGCGCGGGATCGAGATGCAGGGGCCGCCAATGTAGAAGGGGGGGGGGGGGGGGTACTGGCACAGTCCCCGGAAGGGGAGGTGATGCCCAGGACTGCTGAACCAACCGTAGAGGGAGGTGCCAAGTTACCCGATGGTACCTAGCAAAAGGTACAAGAGGGAGCCCAGCTGGCCGTAGCACAGATATCAGCAAAGTGGACTCCTCTCAGTAGAGCCCAGGACACAGCCACACCTTGTGTTAAATGTGCCACCACAGATCGCAGCACTGGCCTGCCAGCCAGGCAGTATGCTGTCATAGTTGTGTCCACGATCCAGTGAGAGAGCCTCTGCTTGATAGCCCAGCAACCAGGACTCTTTCACCATAGCAGACAAAAAGCTGGTCTGTTGTTCTCACTCGTGTCCGCTCCACATAGGCAGCCAGTGCCCGGAGGGAGGCCCAGACTCCCCCGCCACTGCCGCGTGGTCGAAAGCAGACAGGATAAAAGGGATGTTCACATGCCTGTCTGACAGAACCTTCGGGAGGAATGAAGGGTTGTGGTGGAGAGATGTACTCCTCCCACTGGGGTCCATCCGGTAGCACTCAGAACTTACTGAAAAAGCATGGAGCCCACCCACCCTCTACATGGAAGTAATCGTTACCAAGAAAAGCACCTTCATAGAGAGGTGTTTCAGGGAGGCAGACTCCAGCGGTTTGAAAGGTGGCTTTGGCAAAGCTGCCAATACCACATCCAGATCCCAGCTCGCCATTGAGCGGTTCCTAGCTGGACGCAGGCGACAAACCCCCTTCATAAACTTGGAGACGCCCCACTGGCCTGTCCATCCACCCCACATGGCAGGCAGATATAGCAGCAAAATACCCTCAGTGTAGAGGCTGCCAAGCCCTCATCCATGCAAGACTGCAGGTATTGGAGGACATACTGCACCATGCATGACTCGGGCACAACCTCAATACTAGTGCACCAAGAGCAGAACAACCACCAGCGCAACTGATATGCTGCGGTTGTAGCCGGTCATCTTGCTCTCTGCATGGTGTTCCTTACTCCTTCCTGTAGTCCTAACATGGACCATTGGTGCCGTTCAGCGGCCAAGCCCACAGTCTAAGGCGGTGCGGTCTTGAATGCCACAGTGTTTCCCCCAGCCTGAAACAGTAGGTCGGGTCTCAGGGGAAGTTGCAAAGGTGTCCCAGACAACAGGGACAGGAGAAGGCTGAACCAGGGTCGTCTTGGCCAGAATGAGGCCACCAGCAGCAGACAATGCTCCTCCATCCTGGTCCTGGCCAGCACAGCCTGGATCAGGGGAAAAGGGCGGAAATGCGTAAAGCTCCAGCCCTGGACAATCGTGAGCCAGAGTATCCAAGCTCAGATGCCCTGGTGGCTCTGACATGGGGTAGTGTGCATTGCTCAGGGAGGCAAACAGGTCCATCTGTGCCCTCCTGAACTTGTCCCACAGGTGCTGCACCACTTGGGAGCCAGTCCCAAGGTGTCCGGCCCTCTTTCGAGAGCATATCCGCTGCCACGTTCAGGATGTCAAGGTACGTGCGTTGCAGATAGACACCAGATGTCCCTCAGCCTAGAGAAGGAGCTCCCGTGCTATACGATTGAGGCAGTGGGACCTCGGTCCACCCTGATGGTTGATGTAAGCCACCACTGTGGTGTTGTCTGTTCCAGTGCAGTGGCTATCCAAGTGAGTAGGCTCCTCATAGCCTTTCGAGCCACTGGCGGCTTCTGATGACCTGGTAGTCCTGTTCACGGTGGTGAACAGTGCCGGCATTGTCCCCCAGAAACAGCTTATCACTATCCAACAGGTAACAGCTGTCACCACCATCAAAACTATCAACCTCCTGACGCAGGGCATGCGCCCTCTGTTCAAGGTGGTCCCAGCAGTCTTACTCATGCCCCAGTCCAGGACTGGCAGCAGATGGGTTCTGCCTGCGGTGGCTCCGGCCACGTTTCCAGGGAGGGGTACTGGGCCCAATAGAGGGACTAACAGCTCGCTGCTGCACCACTCCTGAGGGACGGAGCTCGTCCCCAGCCTGAGCCCGGGCCTGACCGACCCACTCGCGCATGCCTGCCAATCACGTCAGGCGCAGGCTTTCTGAGAACACTACACAAAACAGGCATCCAGTAGGGTGCTCCACCGCCCTCTCCGCGTGGTTAAAACCCAGGTAGTGCATACACGAGGTATGCAGATCCCCAGGGGGATGCCACCATCACACCTGTCACAAAGGGAAAGCCACAAGCTCAGCCAAGCCAACAAGGCTACGGTGAAGGGGTCCAACGCCCTGAGAGAGCTATGTCGTGACCCGCTTGGAGGTATAGGAACCCGGTGAGGGATAAATTACCCAGTACCTCTGCAAACACAGGGGAAGACCCCTGTGGGAGAAAAACAGGCAGTGGAGCACTCAAGAGGGGCTGACCATGTGGCCAGCTGCAAACAGCCAGTGAGTATACTTCCACGCAAGATATTACACTTACCAGTGACTTACCAAGTGAACTTCAGAACGTTTGTAACTCGAACCATACGGATGTCCGCTGAGAAAATGAAAGAGAACGTGTGCCTCAGCCATGGGGTCTATATATAGAGGCGGACCCCAGCCGTGACACAGGTGTACACGGGAGTGAATCTGTAAATCCACACATTTGATGTATCCCTCTGTCGCGGAGTGATACCGTTATTTTGGAGTGATCCAATATAGTGAAACATAAGACTCTTGTCTGAGATGGGATTTTCTTTAGTCAAAGTTCTAGATCCCTTTTACATACACAGCTGCAGAATGTCAATGTTTTGGTCTAGTGGGTTTTTATTCACTTTGTTGATTTTGCAACCATTTCAATGTGTGGACCACTGTCTCAGATCTTTTGGTCTGCATTTTAATTCTTAGGGAGTCCTTTTAAGCACTCTGGTTGAAAAGGGCAGTTCCATCACACTGACAAGCTATTCTGACCTCATTCGGGGCGTGGTTTAGTTAATGTGCAAGGGACATGAAAACTAAAATCACATTCATATCTTAACAAAAAGAGTTTCAGCATTCTTCATATGGTATGGAAACTTAACAGCCGAAGGGGGTTTCCTTCCTAAGTTACAGTATTTGGTTCATACAGTTTTTAATAACATCACAAAATGAAAAGCGATATGACATGATTATTATTTATATCCCCACTGACTATTCTTAATATTCCTACCTTAGAAATATTGTTCCGGTATTTACTTTTTTGGTCATTTCTAGCTTTGGTGGCAACATTTTCCTGGAGGTCAAAGGCATTCCTTTGGGTTGGTACTGAAGAGCAGGAAAGCGTTCTCTGCTTCATAATATTTACAATTGGCGTGAAGTGTTATTTAAAAACAGCACAGCCCCCGCTCTCCTTTCTTGTGCCTTGGATCCCTGACCAGGAATGCCCCTGCTATAGGGTTTGTTGTTAGTGCCCCTGCTATAGGGTTTGTTGATAGTTCCCTTGCTGTAGGGTTTGTTGATAGTTCCCTTGCTGTAGGGTTTGTTGATAGTTCCCTTGCTGTAGGGTTTGTTGATAGTTCCCTTGCTGTAGGGTTCGTTGATAGTTCCCTTGCTGTAGGGTTCATCATGTCCCTCTGGCCTCTGTCTGTCAGGATGATGGCGATGCGTCCGGGCGCTGAGAGGAATGTGATGGTGGAGGTGAACTACAAGCAGGGCCGCGACGGCACCTCTTTGGACACGGTGGTGCAGGACGTGTACCTCTGTGCCAGCATGGAGTTCCTGCTCACTGTGGCCGACATCTTCCTCAAAGCCAGCCAGCAGGGCTTCTCCTCCGCCACCCCCAAGAACAGCAGTAGCACTAAACCCACTGCAGCCGCAGCCTCCAAGGAATCTGGTATGACACATTCAAATTTCACACTTCACATTATTCACCACAAATGTCATGTTTGCACAATGTGAAGTTTTGGATTGGATGCCCAATGTACACACCCCTGCTTCCCTCTCTGGTTCCGTAACACAGCTCCAGTGGGGGTGGTGGCAAAGTCAGAGATTAATGTTCTGGTGAAGAACCCCGAGATTGTGTTTGTGGCCGACCTGACACGTGCCGACGCCCCGGCCCTGGTCATGACCACTGAGTGCGAGCTGGTGATGAAGAGTGACCTGGACGGTCAGCTGATGACTGCGGTGGTCAAGGACCTGAAGGTGGTGGCCTGCCCCTTCCTGAAGGAGAAGAGGAACAAGGAGACCACTGTGCTGCAGCCCTGCCAAGTGTTCTTCAAGAGCACACAGTCCTCCACATCCCCGCAGGCCATGGAGGTCTGCATCAACGCACTCACATTTAAGGTAGGCCACGGCCAAAAACAAAACCATCCTTTGAAGACAGGAACCAGCGTCTTAGTACCTGTTAGGAGCATATCATTTTGGTCATTAGACCTTATTGTCACCTTTTTCCTGTGTTTTTATTTCTGGCCCAGCTAGCCAAACCAGAGTGATGTGCCTCACGTTCCATTCTCCTCTGTGCCCCACCCAGGTGTCGCCCATCATTATCAACACCGTGATTACCATTCAGTCGGTGCTGAGCCCGGCCGGTGCCGAGACACCCCAGTCTGAGCTGGAGAGCCCCGTGCCCCCAGACCTGTGGGAGCGCCGGTCCTGGAGGGACCTCAAGCTGTGGTTCCTGGAGGAGGAGGGTAAAGACGAGGATGCCCAGTCCCTGGTCCCGCTGATTCCCCAGGGCGAGTCCCTGCAGTTGGCCATCAACTCCATCTGCCTTACACTGGAGGCAGGGGTGGGCCACCGCACCGTCCCCATGCTCCTGGCCAAGTCCTCCTTCCACGGTGACGTCAAGAACTGGAGCACCCTCATCAACCTGCATAGCCAGCTCAACCTGGAGGTCAGACACTGCACAGCTCTACACAACATCTACATGACCTTTACACATCCCTTTACACACACCTCTACACGACCTTCACACAACCACTACACAACCCTTTAGACATCTACATGACCTTTACACAACCTCCGTTCAACTAAAACATGGGTTTAGTCAGACTGCATTTAGTGTACAGTAACATAGTGTGGTGTGTTTAGGTTCACTACTTCAACGAGGTGATGGGGGTGTGGGAGCCACTGCTAGAGCCCCTAGAAGACGAGACCCGAGATGGATTCAGACCCTGGACCCTGGGATTAAAGGTGACCCTTGCATACATGCATACATACATGCATACATACATACTCACTCACTCACTCACTCACTCACTCACTCACTCACTCACTCACTCACTCACACTGTCCCATGTTCCACACACATCCTTCATACGGATAGTGGAAATGCACTATCCACCACACACATATAACGGCTATGCATCCCCCTGAACTGTAGATGAAGAAGAAGCCAGTGAAGTACACAGGTATATCAGAAGAAGTGGACTACAGCATCCCTGACTACAAGACCGTCATCAGCATCAGCAGCAAGGACCAACTTAACATCACCCTCTCCAAGTGTGGACTGGGCATGCTCAGTAACCTGGGCACGGTAAGTCAATGACGTCACACACCAGCACTCTTGTACAGTGCATTCGGAAAGTATTCAGATCCTTTGACTTTTTCCACAGTTTGTTACGTTACAGCCTTATTCTAAATCTACACACAATGCCCCATAATAACAAAGCAGAAACAGGTTTTTCTACATTTTTGCTAATTTATTGAAAAAAAACGGAAATCTTTCAGACCCTTTACTCAGTACTTTGTTGAAGCACCTTTTGCAGCGATTACAGCCTCGAGTCTTGGGTATGATGCAAAAGCTTGGCGTGCCTGTATTTGGGGAGTTTCTCCCATTCTTCTCTGCAGATCATCTCAAGCTCTGTCAGGTTGGATGGGGTGTGTCGCTGCACAGCAATTTTCAGGTCTCCAGAGATGTTTGATTAGGTTCAAGTCCAGGCTCTGGCTGGGCCACTCAAGGACATTCGGAGACTTGTCCTGAAGAAACTACTACGTTGTCTTAGCTGTGTGCTTATCAGATGGGATGGCGTATCGCTGAAGAATGCTGTGGTAGCCATGCTGGTTCAAGCGTGCCTTGAATTCTAAATAAATCACTAACAGTGTAACCAGCAAAGCACCATCACACCACCACCTCCATGCTTCACGGTGGAAATTACACATGCAGAGATCATCCGTTCACCAACTCTGCGTCTCATAAAGACACGGCGGTTGGAACCAAAAATCGCAAATTTGGACTCATCAGACCATAGGACATATCTCCACCAGTCTGATTTCCATTGCTCGTGTTTCCTTGGTCAAGCAAGTCTCTTCTTATTGGTGTCCTTTAGAAGTAGGTTCTTTTCAGCAATTTGACCATGAAGGCCTGATTCACATAGTATTCTCTGAACAGTTGATGTCTGTTACTTGAACTCTGTGAAACATGTCTTAAAGTAATGATGGACTGTCATTTCTCTTTGCTTATTTGAGCAGTTCTTGCCATTATATGGACTTGGTCTTTTACCAAATAGGGATATCTTCTGTATACCACCCCTACCTTGTCACAAGTGATTTGTTCAAATGCATTAAGAAATTCCACAAATTAACTTTTTAACAAGGCACACCTGTTATTTGAAATGCCTTCCAGGTGACTACCTCATGAAGCTGGTTGAGAGAATGCCATGTGTGCAGAGCTGTCAAGGCAAAGGGTGGCAACTTTGAATAATCTCAAATATAAAATATATATTCATTTGTTTAACACTTTTTTTTTGGTTACTACATTATTTCATAGTTTTGATGTCTTCACTATTCTAGAATGTAGAAAATAGTGAAAATAAAGAAAAACCCTTGAATGAGTAGGAAAGAATAGTAGTATGTCCAAACTTTTGACTGGTACTGTATGTAAATAGCTATTTCAGTTTTTTACATTTGCAAACATTTCTAAAAACCTGTTCGCTTTGCCATTTTGGGGTATTGTGCGTAGATTGATGAGGAAATAAATGTATTTAATACATTTTTGAATGAAGCTATAACCTAACAAAATGTGGAGAAAAAGAAGGGGTCTGAATACTTTCCGAATCCACTGAATATGTTTGTCTATTGTCTAGCTGAAAAGGTGGCTACTTTTTATATAAGTGGGTTGTTTTTGAGTCGTGATGGAATATCTTGCCTTGTGTTGAATTGCGCTCTATTAAAATGCCTTTTTTTGGGGGGTGGGCGGGACGTGTTTGCATGTGCATGCCTGGGTGTGTTTGTGTGTGTGGCAGGCCTTTGCGGAGGCGGCCAAGCAGGCATCGGATAGTTTCCAGAAGGACGAGGCTCCGTTCGTCGTGAAGAACCGTCTAGGTCTGACTGTGTCGGTGGTGCACAGTGAGCTGTTCAGCCCACTGGGTCGCGAGGCCACGGCGCGCCGGGTAGAGCTGCAGGACGGAGAGAGCCTCAACATGGACTACCGTCGCACCACCACCCACTCAGACCAGTTCTCTGCCATGACTTCGTTGGTGGCCAAGGACTACTACATACAGCCCAGTAAGCAACACAGTTACAACCACTACAGAAGTGCAGACCAGCGTCTGTATTCATTGTACTGCCGGTCTAGTTTTAGCTTTTAATATCCTAATGGACAGGAGGAACTTGATCCTCAATCAGCACTCCTGCTCGGGGACGCTTCACACATACGTCAGATATCAAACCCTAGGTCCAAAACCCTATTAGGGTTCTGACCCATGGCTAATGCCCAGGTATTAGTAACCTTGGGATGCAAACTAGTCACCTTTTTCGGCGAAATTCGCCGTTTTGAATCCAAAATAGGTGACCTTCGTGATTCGTGTAGATCCGATGGGGGGGATTTGGATGACTACTGGCTGTAAGCGAACGAGGGATGCGCGTTTGGAGCAATACTGGCTCTATCCAAGGCTCAGCCAATCATTCACATAACAACAGAATGCAGCACGCGACTGAAGAGAGAAGTTACCGCATCAACACGCACTCTGGAAAGATAGCTAGCCAGAGAAATGTTGAGCAACATTAGCCAACTTAACTGATCAGATAATTGAGTTCATGGTGTGAAAATTAGCTGGCTAATAAAGTCAGACCACACAACATCAGATGAGCCAACGTTAGTAACCTAACCAATTCACTATTGTATTAACTGTTAACGTTATACGACTCCTTGCCGTGCCTCAAGTTATAATGCGTTCGTTGCTTACTGGACCCTGGCAATCTGTGTGAAACGTTAACTAGCTAACAAACTGAACAGTAATGTTTTCCCTGTACAGTATGTGGTTCATTTTCAGAATGAGAGAATTAGGTGAGAAATGAGGCATTGCTTGTTAAACAAGTGGATTCAGGGATCAAGTGTAGCTGGAGCTGGGCCTGGCTTATGCTGGACGACAGTATAGTGAAAGGAACACAACACACTTAACCATTTTCTCACCTTTTCAATACAGTGGATATAAAGGGGTATGCCAGGTGTACTCTGCTGAAAGAGATCAATTATGCCAACAAACGGTATCATGCAGGAAGTGTATAATGTGCAGTGTAGCCCAAAGATAATGCTTTTGCTGTGTTGAACTGGACAGTACCACTTTGTGAGTGGGGGGGGGGAATTTTTACTCAGTGAATGTTATTTTTACACGCATGTAGGCTTGTGCACTTGCTTGTGCCTGTTTGTTTAATTCTATTTCTACTTTAAGATGTTTTTTTTCCCTCTTAAGTGCAGTATTTAGATGTGTGTGGTCACAAGCGTTCCATTGTAAAGGCTGTCATGGCTAACTGCAATATTAGTTTTTTTCTCAAGGCTCGAGTGTCATTTGCAGTAAAGTCTAGGCAACAAATAACATCGGATTGCTTTCTTTAGGGGTGGTAGGGAGCCTCGTGGTTAGAGCGTTGGGCCAGTAACCAAAATGTTGCTGGATCAAATCCCCAAGCTGACAAGGTAACAATCTGTCGTTCTGCCCCTGAGCAAGGCAGTTAACCCACTTTTCCCCGGGCGCCGAAGACGTGGATGTCGATTTAAGGCAGCCCCCCGCACCTCTCTGATTCAGATGGGTTGGGTCAAATGTGGAAGACACATTTCAGTTGAATGCATTGTTTGACAACTGACATTTTGAACCACTTTTTATTTTACACACAGAGACGGATCATGTAGATCATATTCTTTGTTGTTTAATTAGTTAAAACCTGCATTTCCACTTAGCAGGGATTTTTTTTGCCATGTTTCAGTGCAGGAAAAAAAGTGGCACCTGTTTGGGCTACTTACCAGTTTGTATCACTGGTTAACAAAAGTCAGTACTCGTGGCTCGGGTCACTAGTCATTGATCACGCTGTTTTTTTATGTCCTCAGCTCCGGTGGGCCACACTTCAACAGGCATGATCCCGTTGATCAAAGTGGGGCGTGGCATGTACAGTGTCATGCACAAAGACTCTGGGGTCACGCGTTTCCTGGTCTGTCAGATCTACTCTGTGGAGGGAAGCAAGTACATCAAGATCCGCTCTCCCTTCCAGGCAAGTTAGCCCCACCTCCAACTCACACCAATGAATGCTCACTGTTCTCAGACTGACTAATGCAGATTTCACCCAAATGCTCATTTTCTCCCACCATTCATCTCAATCCACCCTGCTTGCTTCCCTAGCCCTCTCCGTTCTCTCTCTCTCCCTTTACTTTCTCTAGTCTGTACTAAACTTGAGCCCAGAATGTGTTCAACTATCTGACCAGAGAATGTATTTTCTGCCTGAAGAATGTCTCTTTCTCATGTCTCCCCTACAGATCATAAACCACTTCTCCATCCCATTCAGAGTGATGGAGGGCTCTACCAGTCTGGGGATATCACTGCCTACAGAGGAGTTCTGTGTGCCTCTGGACTCCTACAGGTGACATGCATGCATACATACATACATACATACATACATACATACATACATACATACATACATACATACACACACACACACACGCACACGCACGCACACACACGCACACGCACATACTGACTGTGCTGAACCCCCCTCCCCCGTAGGTCAGAGCTAAGACTGCAGCCGGTAACCGAGGGAGACAATCAGTACGACTGCTCCGAGGGTTTCAGCTACGAGTTGGTGAGCCAGCAGCCCGGTGCACGTGTGCAGCAGACCTGTCATCGCCATGGTGACGGTGCTGGCGTCCTCATGGTCAACATTGTCCCTCTGAAAGACACGGTGACATCACAACACACAGGAATGGCCGGGGAGCACTTTGACGAGCCCTACATCCTGCACCTGTGGCCCTCCGTCCTGCTCCGGAACCTTCTGCCTTACCCCATCACCTATCGCCTACAGGTACACACACATTACCCCATCCCTACGCACCAGCAGAGAAATTGACCTACAGCTCATCTATCATATTTCCTCAGAGCTTCCCCTTCACATGAAATGCCTATTATTGATTGGTATTGTGTGTTGATTGTGGCTGACAGGACAGTGAAGAGCCCACCCCCATCACCCTGATGGACGGCCACTCGGCCCAGCTGCACACCGCCATCATGGACCAGTCCAGCCTGGAACTCCGCCTCCTCGACTACCTGGGTCAGGATTGGCAGGCCCACTACGGTCTCTGTGGCGACCTGGATGAGATCACCTTCATTGTGTTCAGCTCTCTGCGCGATGAAGAGGAGGTGGTCAGGTTAGGAGAGGGGGGGAGAAGGGAAGAGCGCGGAGCTCGATATTGCAGTGCATGTGAAGTACGACGCGGGCCAGACTGAGGTGGCTATCCATTCTCCCTACTGGATGGTGAACAAGACGGGCCGCCTGCTGCAATACAAGGCAGACGACATCCACCGCAAACACGCCATGGACTACGATATGCCTCTGCTCTTCTCCTTCAAGCCACACAACTTTCTGCAGAACAACAAGGTAGTGGGGTGGGGATCAGCTTTGGTCCAAGCTCAAGCCAAGTAGCTGGGCTGCTATTTTGTTTTGTTTTGGGGGGAGGAGGGGGGGGTTTAAACAAGGAGTGGGCTTTTAAGTGAAAACTCCTAACCCCTGCTGTTTGTCTCCCTGACATCTGACCCTATTCTCTCTCCGGGTCAGGTGCGGCTGATGATCTCGGACAGCGACCTGTCAGATGATTTCTCCCTGGATACCGTGGGTAGTTATGGTGAAGTGAAGTGTAAAGGGAGGCTTAAAGATTACGTGGTGAGTGAGTGGTGGATCAAGCATACTAAGATTTGATTTGAAACGACACTCCAGCAGAAGAACCGTGTCAGTTGATGCTTCACCTTTCAGATTGGTCATTGAGTGTAATTTGCTGAACCGTTGATAGATGGGTGGATTGATTCATGTTGATTGTGGCTTTCTATGGTTTGATTGAAGATCGGAGTGAAGATCGACGCCAGCAGTTTCAGCCTGACCCGTATCGTAAGCTTTGTGCCATACTACCTGTTAGTGAACAGGACCAAACATGTGATCTGGGTGGGAGAGGAGGGCCAGGACGACTGGACCGAGGCCAGACCACAACAGGTACCACAACTAGAGCTACTTACAAATGCCAGTATCGGTTAATTTCCTGAATTTTGAAATGGGAATAATGGACCCCTAACCTACATACAGTAGCACATCCATGTAGTGAAATGTCCGTCTCTCCCTCTCCTCTCTCTCGCTTTTCTCTCACTTTTTATCTGTGCTTCTCAGGCAGCCATCCCGTTTTGGCCTGAGAGGGACTCCAAGAAGCTCAAAGTCAAAGTAGAAGGCAGTCTGTCAACTCCTCAAACCATGGACTTCACCAAACCGGAAAACTGCCTGCTGCTGCATCTGGACAACACTGTGAGTAGTTTACACACACACACACACACACACTGGCGTGTTTGTAACTACTGTATAAGATTTAAATCCACTTCCCACGTTGGGTTCAATAAAGTACTAATACTTCTGTTTTTAATTTGGCTTTACTATTCCAGCTGGGCGGGGTCATTATGGATGTGAACCTATCGGACCACTCGATTATCATCCGTTTCTCTGACTACCACGACGGGGCCGCCCCCTTCCTCATCATCAACCACACCCAGGAGCAGACGGTGGAGTTCTACCAGAGGTAAAGGAGGGGAAGGATGGGGAGGGAGAACGGTAATGGGGCAGTAAGCAGAAATGTGTTTCATTATATAGGTTTTACTGTTCTCAAAACAGGCGCAATGCCCTAAAATAAAACCTGTATTTGTCGCATCTTAAATGTGGGATGTCTTAAATCTTTCCTTTTAGAAATGTCCATGAGATGGTTACAATTATTTATGGGGATAGAAGTAAACAATACAAAATTAGTGTTACTCACTGTACTATTCCAAATGTTTTCTGAATGAGACCTGCATGTTATATATATTTAGCAAACTTCCCAGGATGTGCTGCATGTATTTGTTTTGATACAAGGTATTTGTGTTCTTGGCTTTTGTGTTGATGTAGGTTTGTCTGTTTGCATGGATCCATTTCCTTTGGTTTGTGACTTGTTGTGACGGACACTGATTTTGTTCCATTTGTTTTTCAATCCATGTTTTTTTGTTACTGACTTTCTTTGTCTGACTTTGTGATGATGGATTTGTTTTGTTTTTGTTTAAGTCTGATTTTTTCCCTCCCCACACCTCTTGGCCGGGCAGATTTCGGAGAGATTCATCAGAATGGGTGGCAGACGAGCTGCTCGGCCTCTCCTTCTCAGTAGAGGAGACCCAGCCCAGGTAGCAGGACCCAGCCCCACGAGGGTTCTTGCTCTCACCCACTCTGACCCTGACACAGAAAGGGTGGACATATTGGGGAACTTCAAATGCCTTCCCTAACGTACAATGACTAATGCAAAAGGCATGGTCCGTAGATCTCTATTTGAACATGCACACATTCAGTGGGGAATGTGGTCTCTGTGTTCCCGTTTCATAGTTGAGCTGTGGTCAGGGTGTGGACAGAGCTGGACCCCCAGGTAACCGAAGGTGTAGGGGAAGAGCTTTTTTTTCTCCATTTTGGTGTTTGAGCCGGATCTACTCCTTTACATGCCACTCCACAAGGAAATGGATAATGTGCATTTTATAAAAGCTGAAAAATATTGCATTAATAATATCACTGTATGGTTCAACAGACCAAGTCATCTGATTTGATAGTGACCAAAGTACAGGAAGTGGAGTGATCAAGGAGGAGCTCCGGCTTCAGTGTCATGACCGTTTGCTCTTTGACCTCCCCCTTAATTCCAGGTCTTTGCTTTTATAGTGGGACTTAGTTTTGGCTGCTGCTGTTTGGATGGGTCTCTGCCCATGGGATCTGACCTCTGCTTCCATATGCCTTCCATTTCCCCTCATGCCAATCATTCTTCATCCTCCTCTTTCCCTGTGTCTTCTGCAATAATGATGATTTCAATCATTCTTTCTCTTTGATCGGAAGGGGGGTGTTGTTTCCGTTTGTTGGAGGAAGAACGACAACATGATCAAATTGGATAGTAGCCTCGACATCTCCACTAATGGGATTTCTTCTCTCCATTGTGTTGATTTGCAAATAGGCTCTTGGGTTTCTTTCCATGGTGCCTGGGCTGTGTAGTGTGGCTACGTTCTCATGACCGCAGCTTTTTGTTCTGACCATCTATCTTCCTCTTGGTGGGGTTCTCGTGGTTTTGTGTGTGTGCTTTCTAACTCTCTCTCTGTGTGTGTGTGTGTGTGTGTGTGTGTGTGTGTGTGTGTGTGTGTGTGTGTGTGTGTGTGTGTGTGTGTGTGTGTGTGTGTGTGTGTGTGTGTGTGTGTGTGTGTGTGTGTGTGTGTGTGAGTAGTAGTCAGAAGGAGAAGGACAAGCTAAGCCCCGGGAAGGTAATGTACTACACCTGGGCTGAACCCACTGGATCGCGCTCTCTGGCCTGGCAGTGTGGCAGCTACAGCGGCGAGCTGAGGAGCGAAGAGGTACCGTACCACGGCGTTCTATTTATTCCCCTTTTGCTCTTAACGGTGGTGGAATGTTACATTCTCCAACATTTAGATTGATACTACGTTTAAGTCTGATTTTTATACCAGTGTTTCTTATTAGTTTGACACACACTTGTATCAAGTACTTTAGACCAATATGACACACAGGTGTCAGACTTAACCACAGATTAGGATCTTCTGCTTAGTGTTTTTTTAACAGCTGCTTAATATGGCTGAGCCCATCATTATACACGCGCAAAGCTTTTATCAGACTTTTTTTATTAAGGCTCCAATCCTCAATAGGATTAGTGTAGGGATTAGCGAAGTCTGACAGAAAGTTAAGTGTTACTGAATTTTCTTCCCCCTTTTTATACTGGCTTGATGACCTGAGCAGTTTTACATGGGAAGCAACATATGGTGATACCCAGTTAAAATATTAGAAGATTGGGTGCTTAGGCATGTCGGCCACAGTGGTGAGACAAAATGCAAACCGTAGTATAACCAGAGATGTGTATATATTGTTGAAATCAAATCAACTGTCAAATGATAGCAACTGTTGTTGCCTGGACTCATTCGTTTCCTGAAATCTCAATTAAAAGCTGATATGGTATATCATTTTGGTGTTGTGAGTTATGGCTGTGGCTACAAAGCAAAAGAGCAACTTAAAAGTGAAACGCGCATTACTTCCCATCTGATGGGCACTTGATCCGTGTGTAGGACCTGCGGTTGGACGTGAACGAGGAGGGTAAGCTGTACCTCATCTCGTTCTACGAGGGCCTCCAGCGGGTGGCGCTGTTCACCGAGGACCGACGCATATACAAGCTGCTGTGTGAGAGTGAGAAGGCCGAGCTGGCCGAACAGGAGATAATCCTCTCCCTGCAAGACGTGGGCGTCTCCCTGGTCAACAACAGCAGCCGCCAGGAGGTGTCCTTCATCGGTATTACCAGGTGTGTGTGTGTGTGCACACACACAAAACATGTGTAACCACACACACACACATACATACAAACACTGTATATACACTCAATGGTATGGTTGTGCTACAGTTGACTACTTTGAGTGGGAACATGCTTTTTCAAATTCAGTGCAGCATGTTCAGTGTGCTTTCCTCCTGTGTGTGTGTGTGTGTGTGTGTGTGTGTGTGTGTGTGTGTGTGTGTGTGTGTGTGTGTGTGTGTGTGTGTGTGTGTGTGTGTGTGTGTGTGTGTAGTTCAGACGTGGTGTGGGAGTCCAAGCCAAAGAAGAAGTCTCGCTGGAAACCCCTGAGTGGAAAAGATGCCGAGCTGCTGGAGACCCACTTCAAAGAGTACACAGAGAGTGGACCAGTGGACAACGCCATCTTAGACCTGGAGAACAACTTCCAGGTCAGGCAGCAACTGGCTATGCCTCTGTCTGGTACCATGTATACCATACCACCCCCTTGATAACCAACCCCTTGAAAGCTTTAGAAATTCTAGAGGTAGACGTTGTTCCTAGTTATGCACAGCTCCAGTAGAACTGTTGTGTGTGTGTGTGTCCTAAGTCTAACTGTGTTTGTTATCAGGTGTCTTTGACCCATAATGGGCAAGACATGAGGATGATGCAGCCATATGACGCTCCAATCAGGAGGAGCTTCCTGCCAGGGGTGAAGGTGGAGTACAGCGTATCGGCCCGCCAGAGTGCCTACCGTGTCCAGATCAACCGCATACAGGTGAGTCCCCAGAGAGTTGGAGAGTGTGCGTTCTATCCAACTCTACAGTGTGTCCCCACCCGACCACCAACCATACGATAGAGTTTTTACATTGACTGTTTGTTCATCTTATACCAACCAATCAATGAAAATGATTTCATGCTGACCCATTGGAGACATGGTTGGAGGGAATTTTTTTTTTTGTGCTTTTGTTTTTCCACAGATCCAGAATCAGCTACCTGGAGCAATTTTCCCATATGTCTTCTACCCTATAAAACTACCTAAGTCTGTCACCATGGACTCAGGTCAGTCCCAAGCTCTGTCCAAGTCTCTCTGTGTTGTGGATTTACACTTTAAAATTGACGCCCTTGATAAAGATAAGATCCCTCCCAATGTGTTCTCCAATCTCATAAAACATTTTAGAAAAAGGCTCGAGTTCGGTGAGGTTTTGAAAACAGGCTGTCAATCATTTTGTCCCGTCTTTTTTGTTTTTCTTGTTTTGTATTATTTGTTAAACAAAACCTCTTTCTCTGAACAATTGTATTAGTATAAGATAATATAATTTTTCAAAAAATGTTGAAGCATACAATACATGCTCATTATTTCAGTTATTTTAGTCATTTTTGCTCATCTGTATTAAGGGTGTCTAATTTTGGACCCCACTGTAACTAGCTAAATAGGCAAAAGGAGCGATTGGGGACGCCTCCATAGGCATTGTTAGACTGGAGTACTCTGGATAAACACATCTTGATGGCTTTTTTCTGCTCCTCTCTCCTGCAGAGCCCAAACCTTTGACCGACATCAGCATTGTTACCAGGGCAGCAGGGCACTCTGATATCTCACGCATCAAGTGAGTCCATCGCTATAGTTCATGTTCTTTCCATATCTCTCTCTCTCTCAACCACACATACCAACATCCCTTTCTTGGCATGTTGACTAGGTATTTCAAGGTGCTAATCCAGGAGATGGATCTGAAGTTGGACCTGGGCTTCCTTTATGCCATCTTGGATCTGTTCACTCCGGAGAACGCCAGCGTGATGACGTCAGAGCAGCAGGTTTTTATTTGTAATATTCTTTATTTATGCAGGGAAAACCCATTGAGAGAAAGGTCTCATTCTCAAGGGTGCCCTGATCACAGTAATGCAACAATCCAATACAATGTCAATAAAACAGCACAACACAATTGAAGAAAAATGGTTACATTTCTCAGCTACTAAGTCCTCAATTAACATTTTTTATATTATTTATATTGCTCGAGCAGTTTTGTAAATTGTTCTAGTAGTGAGGTGCATTAAAACTAAAAGTGGAATTACCCAATTTGGTGGAGACCCGAGGAACCTTTAAGAGTTAACCAACCCTGTGAACGGGTTTGGTAACTCGTGTTTTTATACTTCAACAGCAAAGTTAGGGAAGTCGGAAGCTTGTTTAGTAGAGCTTTGTAAAAAAACTAATCTGTGATTAGGGTTGTCCCCGACCCCAAAAAATCTTGGTCGATCAAAAGTCGTCTGTTCTTTCTACCAATCGGTTGCTCAAAATGTTTAAACTTGTAAAATGTTTAAACTTTTCCATTTAAAGACACTCAATGTGTTTGAATCAAATCAACTATATGCATTGAGCTTGTCTGATGCTTTAAGCTTACTTTTTTTTGCTGGAAGAGGGTGCAGATCTAGATAACCTTAACCTGACGCAACTAGATATTCTCCTCCCGTTCCACCTGGCTTTCGTAGATTCTGCCATTACTCCCCTGAAGTTTCCGATAATAGGCCACATGAGTCATCGGCAACCTTTTCTCATCTGGCGTACCAATTTATCTGACCACTTCTACCGATCTTCATATCTCATTGTCATGTGGTTAATCAAATTCTATCCAAGTCTAAATGAAAATCATATGAACCTAAAAAGTAACTTCTATTGCCAACTATGTAAAAATAGCCTACATAAAGCCAACCAATAAAAACATTGCAGCCTGCAGGTAGAAAATATCCTTGTTTTAAAAATAAATATCCAATAAATCACATTGGCTACACATGGCCTGTCTGCAACAAACTTGAAACATTGTATTAACTTGGGTCTAGCCTGAAGCTTATGCTAGGGAACTTAGAACAGTGTATCAAATATTTTGGGCCCTCAGAGTTTCCTGTGCCTATGAGCTCGGGACAGACACAGCTGTAGGCTATTTGTGCAAGGGTTAAGAAGCAGTGCTTGACTTGGGCAGGAGCTCACCTGAGCTGAGTACCTGCACCTCAAATGTTCTACTGCTTGAGCTCCTGTTCCTCTTATAGAATATTAGCTCAAAGGTATTGTTGAGCTCCTGCACCTAAATATCAACAGTACCACACCCAAAATGAGTACCGGACCTATTTCAGTCCAAGTCAAACACGGTTATGAAGCCTATTTTATGACGTTAATGCGGGGTCAGAGCATGACATTGTTCCCTTTCACGCTGAGTGGTTATCGAAAGGGAGAGCACTGGAAATATTTTTCAAATGCATTGAGGAACTATTGTAATTCTCAATGCATGTAAAAAGAGGCTTCGTTTTTCTGCTGTTTGAGGTGAAAACATTACTTTGAGAAGCTCCACAGGTCATTAGTGGTGGTGCGTTAAGCCAATCAGAAATACTATCAGATCCCCAAATGGGCACATTTTAAATGATTATACTTGCGAGCAGGCCAGGTAGCCTATAGGCCCACTTCTGTGTGTGCTCATCCTTACTCAACATTGTCAGGAGAGCTCCAAACAAAAGACAATGACTATATTGACGGAACTCATAAATGGAATTAAATCATCCTAAACTTGTTTCTAACAAGTGTAGCAGAGATTGTGCACTCTGCAAACAATGTGTCCACTCTGACAATGAAAACTGGAAGACTGGAATAATAGTATTGAATGCATTAAAAGAAAGTATTATAATATTATAGATTAGAAATTATATGAATAAATGGTGAAATGTACTGCTGGTGATGCAGTACATTCGGAAACTATTCAGACCCCTTGACTTTTTACACATTTTATGTTATTGCCTTATTCTAAAATAGATTTTTTTTAAACATCATCAATCTACTCACAAGACCCCATGATGACAAAGCAAAAACTGTTTATTTATTTTTTTAGAAATGTTTGCTAATTTATAAAAAATAAAAATTCATTTTCATAAGTAATTCAGACCCTTTTTGCAATGAGACTCACAATTGAGCTCAGGTATATCCCTGTTTACATTGATCATCCTTTAGATGTTTCCATAACTTTGAGGCCACCTTTTGTAAATTCTATTGATTTTGACATTATTTGGAAAGGCACACACCTGTCTATAAAAGGTCCCACCGTTGACCGTGCATGTCAGAGCAAAGAACAAGCCACGAGGTCAAAGGAATTGTCCGTAGAGCTACGAGACAGGAGTTTGTGTATAGGCACAGATCTGGGGAAGAGTACCAAAACATTTCTGCAGCATTGAAGGTCCCCAAAAACAGTGTCCTCCATCATTCTTAAATGGAAGAAGATTGGAACCACCAAGACTCTTCCTTGAGCTGACCACCTGGCCAAATTGAGCAATCAGGGGAGAAGGGCCTTGGTCAGGGAAGTGACCAAGTACCAGATGGTCACTTTGATAGAGCTCCAGAGTTCCTCTGAGAAGATGGGAGAACCTTCCAGAAGGTCAACCATCTCTGCAGTACTCCATCAATCAGGCCTTTATGGTAGAATGGCCAGACAGAAGCCACTCCTCAGTAAAAGGCACGACAGCCGCTTGAAGTTTGCCAAAAAAGCACCTAAACGACTCTGACCATTTTTTTAAATAGATGTTTTATTTATTTAACCTTTATTTAACTAGGCAATTCAGTTAAGAACAAATTCTTATTTACAATGACGGCCTACCAGAAGGCAAAAGATCCCCCGTGGGGACGGGGCTGGGATTAAAATATATAAATATAGGACAAAACACGCATCACAACAAGAGAGAACATAACACTACATAAAGAGAGCCCTAAGACCGCATAGCATGGTAGCGACAACACGGCATGGTAGTGACATGGTAGCAACACAACATGGTAGCAACACAAAACATGGTACAAACATTATTGGGCACACTCAACAGCACAAAGGTCAAGAAGGTAGAGACAACAATACATCACAGAAAGCAGCCACAACTGTCAGTAAGTGTCCATGATTGAGTCTTTGAATGAAGAGATTGAGATAAAACTGTCCAGTTTGAGTGTTTGTTGCAGCTCGTTCCAGTCACTAGCTGCAGCAAACTGAAAAGAAGAGCGACCCAGGGATGTGTGTGCTTTGGGGACCTTGAACAGAATGTGACTGGCAGAATGGGTGTTGTATGTGGAGGATGAGGGCTGCAGTAGATATCTCAGATAGGGGGGAGTGAGGCCTAAGAGCGTTTTATAAATACCTATCAACCAGTGGGTCTTGTGACAGATATACAGAGACGACCAGTTTACAGAGGAGTAAAGAATGCAGTGATGTGTCCTATAAGGAGCGTTGGTGGCAAATCTGATGGCTAAATGGTAAAGAACATCTAGCCGCTCGAGAGCACCCTTACCTGCTGATCTATAAATTATGTCTCCGTGATCTAGCATGGGTAGGATGGTCATCTGAATCAGGGTTATTTTGGCAGCTGGGGTGAAAGATGAGCGATTACGATAGAGGAAACCAAGTTTAGATTTAACCTAAGCCTACATATTTGATATGTGATGAGAGAAGAACAGTGTACCATCTAGCCATACTCCCAAGTACTTGTATGAGGTGACTACCTCAAGCTCTTAACCCTCAGAGGAAGTAATCACACCTGTGGGGGGAGAGGCATTCTTCTTACCAAACCACATGATCTTTGTTTTGGAGGTGTTTTTAAGGGTAAAGAAAGCTTGTTGAACACTAAGAAAGCTTTGTTGTAGAGCATTTAACACAAAATCCGGGGAGGGGCCAGCGGAGTATAAGACTAACTGCATATAAATGGATGAGAGAGCTTCCTACTGCCTGAGCTATTGTTGATGTAAATTGAGAAGAGCATGGGGCCTAGGATTGAGCCTTGGGTTACTCCCTTGGTGACAGGCAGTGGCTGAGACAGCATATTTTCTGACTTTATACACTGCACTTTTTGAGGTAGTTAGCAAACCATGCCAAAGACACCTCAGAGACACCAATAGCCGGCCCATAGGAATGGAATGGTCTGCTGTATCAAAATCTTTGTCCAAGTCAATAAAAATAGCAGCACGATATTGCTTAGAATCAAGGGCAATGGTGACATCCGTGAGGACCTTTTAAGGTTGTAGTGACACATCCATAACTTGAGCAGAAACCAGAATGCATACCCAAGAGAATAGACATCAAGAAAGCCAGTCAGTTGAGACAAAAGCTTCTCTGGTCTGATGAAACCAAGATTGAACTATTTAGGCTGAATGCCAAGCGTCATGTCTGGGGGAAACCTTGCACCATCCCTACTGTGAATCACTCTGGTGGCTGCATCATGCTGTGGGGGTGTTTTTCAAAGGCTGGGACTGGAAGACTAGTCAGGATTGATGGAGTAAAGCACAGAGAGATCCTTGATGAAAACCTGCTCCGGACCGCAGACTGGGACGAAGGTTCAGCTTCCAACCGGACAACGACCCTAAGCACGCAGCCAAGACAACGCAGGAGTGGCTTCGGGACAAGTCTCTGAATGTCCTTGAGTGGCCCAGCCAGAGCCCAGACTTGAACCCGATCAAACATCTCTGAAGAGAACTGAAAATAGCTGTGCAGCGACACTCCCCATCCAACCTGACAGCACTTGAGATCCACAGAGAAGAATTTGAGAAATACAGGTGTGCCAAGCATGTAGCATCCTACCCAAGAAGACTCGAGGCTGTAATCGCTGCCAAATGTGCTTCAACAAAGTACTGAGTAAAGGGTCTGAGTACTTATGTAAAATGTGATATTTCAGTAAAAAATATATATACATTTGCATCATTTTCTAAACCTGATTTTGCTTTGACATTATGAGGTCTTATTTGTAGATTGATGAGTGTAAAAATGTAAAGTGCGGTGCAGAACTGTTGTCAAGTGAGTTTGTGTTGACACTGGACATTACCGCCCCCACCTACCGTCAACCAATCCTGTCAATGCGGAGCTACACAGAGCCCTCCGCATTGTTACAGAATTTGGGAGGTGCATGGTGATGTGGTACGGAGCTCAATTTAGCCTCTGGAGGCTCTGCAGTTGCGTCAAACCCTTCATATGGAGCTTCTGACCACATTTTGAATGAAGCAATAATTGGATTTTAGTCTCGGCCTCCGCAATGGATTAGTTCACTGAGATGGGCGCAAATATATTTGTTACTGCTCGACTAAAACAATCTCGGTTGACCAACAGCCAGCCTAACAACCAAACAATCGATCAGTCGACTAATTTGGGGTCAGCCCTACCTGTGATGAAAGTAATGGCACTATGGTAGATGCTATATGAAGGTTTAAGGGTGGCTGATGCATTCTGGTATATGGTGTCACCGTAGTCAACAACTGTCAGGAAAGTCGACTGTACAATCTGCTTTTTGCTCTTTAGGGATTATCTAGATATATTTCTAAAAAAGAAGCCCACATTAAATCTTAGCATTTTTTTCATCATATGTCTTTGTTAAATCCTTGTCAATCCAAATGCCCAGATAATTATTGGCGGGAACCCGATCGATGGGAGAACCGTTCAATGAATAAATATGTAGTCCATCTGAAACATTTTTGTGAGAATTAGAGAAGAATATATATATTTAGTCTTACCCACATTAAGTACATGTTTTAAACCAACCAGGACTTTTTGTAAGGCAACAAAGTCAGATTGCAGCTCGAACAACACCTGTTCTACAGTTGGGGCGATGTCATACATATCAGTATTGTCTGCATACAGCTTAATATTTACAGACTGATATTACAGACTGAAATTGTAAAGAGAACAGGTCCCAATACTGACCCCTGCCGTACACCTTTTACAGTACCCAGGAAACTAGACTGAACACAATCAGAAATCAAACGTTGTGTACTGTCTCAAACCACTTATAAGAAGCCTGATCCAGGCCCAATTCAGGTCACCTTTTGAATGAGAATGTGATGGTCAACCGTTGATGGTCAGAAGTGTCTAAGGCCTTGGAAAAGTCTATAAATAAGGCAGCAGTTCGTAACGAACCAGAAAGCTAAATTGAACTAGCATGTGCAAAGAGCCTAGCAGGGTTAAGACTCCATTGTATCTCTCTCTCTCTCCTCTGTCTCTGTGTGTGGTGTTCAGGTGGAGTTGTTTGAGAAGGACATAGAGTATCTGAAGACGGAGCTCAACGACGTCTCGGCCACTGACACATCCCCTATCAGTCTCTATGAGTACTTCCACATCTCTCCTATCAAGGTAAGCTTCGGTGTCACCACAGTGCGTTCACTGTGTATTTTATTTAAGCAATAAGGCACGAGGAGGTGTGGTAGATGGCCAATATACCACGGCTAAGGGCTGTTTTTATGCACGTCATATCGCCGAGTGCCTGGTATATTGGCCATATATCGCAAACCCCCAAGGTGACTTATTGCTATTAAAAACTGGTTACCAATGTTTTGTCATACCCGTGGTATACGGTCTGATATACCACGTCTGTCAGCCAATCAGCGTTAGGACACCGTGACTAAAGGGCCTAGCGATTGTAACGAAGTGTTATTGACCAGGTATGTACCCATAGTAAGGGCTTCTGACCAGTAGAAACGTATGGGCTTGGACCTTTCCTGGTCACATCATCAGGTCAGGAAAACTGCCCCAGGGATGATCTATCTATGAGGCATGTTTGTTTGGCAGCTGCACCTCAGTTTCTCTCTGAGTTCTGGAGGAGAGGATGGTAACAAGGAGAAGAGGGAGACCGAGATCATCCCTGTCCAGTCCCTCAATCTGCTGCTGAAAAGCATCGGAGCAACCCTCACTGACGTGCAGGATGTCGTCTTCAAGTATGTACAAATACAATTTTATTTAACCTTTTAATTTATCAAGGAGTCATACTGAGACCAAGAAGATGAGCCCTGAATTACAGAAAATACACACATCAATATAAATACGAAATGCAAGCAGAAAGAACAACACGGTCATAAAAAACAAACATATTCGTCAGTAATAAGGTCCTCAATCAGCCTTCTGAATTACACTAGAGGCACCAGAACATCACATTTAAGAACATTTTGAAGATTGTTTCACAGATAAGGAGCAAGAATGATGATGTACCTAACTCAGTAGAGACCAAAGGAATTTCCAGAGTTAATCTTCCCTGACACCGGGTATGGTAACTCATATGTCTAAAATTTAGTAAAGATGTTAGGTACAGTGGGACTTTTTGTAAAAGGGCTTTATAAATTATAACATGGCAATGTATCAACCTACTGTACGTCACGTCAAAACGATAAGAGCCAGAATTGGCGCCCGTAATAAAGCGCAGAGCGCTATGATAAACTGCATCTAACTGCTTTAATGAAGTGCGTTCATATAGATGATGTCGCCATAGTCTAGGACCGATAGGAACGTTGACTGAATAATCTGCTCTTTAATATTTAACGAGAGGCAGGGTTTATTTCTATAGAAGCCCATTTTTATTCTCAGCTTCTTAACTAACTCATCAATTTTATTTTTAAAGGACCGCTTTTCATCTATCCAGATGCTCAGATATTAGTAATAAGGGACATGAATATTGTAGACATCATCCAAAGTACTTACAGTGGTTGCTCCACTAAAGGTTTTGAGATTATGCCGCTGGATTTAGAGGTAATTTGTGGTTTAGTATGGTACCTTGTGTCACTGCTTCATTGCTCCAGACCAGCGCAAGGGGGGGGGGGATAGAGCACTGATTATGCTTTAGGGTCCCAAGGCACTACTGTGTGTCGAACTGACGATGAATGGGCGACATAAACCAAATAGGAACTAATAATTCTGCACGACTTCAGTATTACTTACTAAAACTGCTGTACCGCTAAGGTTTTTATTCTTAGAGAACATTGGACTATAATTAGGGTGTGGAAATGTTACGATTATTTTGCTCTTACTGTAGTACTGTAGCCTAATGCCAACCAGTCACATTGTACAGCACCCGAGTGGCGCAGCGGTCTAAGACTTTGAAAATGAAATCTCCAAAATATATATATTTTTTAAACAAAGTCATTATTAATTCATTTAGTATTATACAAAAGCCCCTTAAATATATATTCTCACATATCTATTAGTAACCCTGTTATTCACAAGCGTAGCAGGCTGTCAATTCTGCAAACAAAGTTTCTAGGCTGGGCTATTAGCAGGACAATATACAGTGCCTTGCGAAAGTATTCGGCCCCCTTGAACTTTGCGACCTTTTGCACATTTCAGGCTTCAAACATAAAGATATAAAACTGTATTTTTTTGTGAAGAATCAACAACAAGTGGAACACAATCATGAAGTGGAACGACATTTATTGGATATTTCAAACTTTTTTAACAAATCAAAAACTGAAAAATTGGGCGTGCAAAATGTATTACCCTCATTTTATACCCTCATTTCCAAACCCGGGCGGCAGTGTGTTTTGGGTCATTGTCTGCATTTGGAGAATAAAAAAAGACATTTAGCCAAAAAGCCAACATTAGGTACAATACTAGATATATACATGTAAATAGGCCTAAACATAGCAAAATATTGCTATAATCCTACCTTGAAAGAAACGATGTGGTCCCAGAAACACCTCTCTGACATAAGGTCCAGCATATCTCTTGATGATTTCTTCCTCAAAGAAATCTCGAGCCATGATCCCTGAAAAAGGAGGCAACAGTGAATTATCGTGGAACACACAGCAGTCTGTGAGGTGGATGTACCTTTTGCTTTGTAAATAGGTGAATTTGCCATCAAAAATCAGATATGAGCCTCGTCCCTGGCGAGAAATTGCCCCCTCACATGGCGTTTGAGCACATGCTTGGGACTCAGCTTTCTTAATCTTCTTCCTTTTTTTCTGTAGCAAATTGCTCAAGGTCCACGGTTGATTTGTCTGTGAAGATGTCTTTGAATGTCTCGCTAGCTTTGATCCGGGCCTGCAGGATGCGAAGTTCTTTGTTTGTTTGTCAGACGAATCATCGGGTCGACACTACAGAAAAAGAAGTTGTCCCTCAGCTGCTTGATGAAATCTTCCATCACCTCTGTGACAATGCTGCGGCCTGGTCCAAATCAAACAATTCAAGCTTCCTAGTAAAGGCCTCAAATTTCTCCATGTCATCGACTGTTTCCCTCTTCCTTGTAACTGAAGATTTAACCCATTTAAGTTACAGAATATGACCACAGAAAATGCTGTGTGTGCAGCTTGTAGTTAACAATTCAATGTTTCTGCTTCGGGCCTCTATATGGGGCGGGAATACAACAGACAGTTCTCTGCTTAGATTCATAATTACGTTTGAGATTTAATTATTTGCAAACAGCAATATTTTCATTGCAAATAAGAGACTGTCTTGGTATTGGGAAAGATTAACGCATATCTCTGTACATTCTTCTGAAACTTTGATTTTCATTTATCCACCTTCTTGATACTTTTTGAGAGTAAAATTTTATCTTGCCATCAAGCAAATTATTCTGATCAAATGTTGACGTCAAAAAAAGTAGTGTAGCCTACATACTGTAAACGTGTTTTTCCCCACTAATCAACACACAGAGGAATAGAGAGTAATCAGATCAAAATTATCATATTGTCACTGAATTTATGTACTTAGCATATGTGTTAAACATGTTAAATTTGTAGTGTAAGTCCAATTAATTGTGCTAATATTATATACTTTTACTATGTTCTGGCCTGCCGGCTATTGGCTCAGAAAAATTTGGCCAAACCCAATTGACGAACCCTGATATGTCTTACAGAGCCTTTATGTAAATCCACTCAAGTTTCATCAACTGTCTTCTGACTGGGATTAGGGTGTGGAAACAGTCACATTGTACAGCGCCATATTTTCCAAATGGAGTGGCGCAGTGGTCTAAAACACTGCATCGCAGTGCAAACTACGTTGCTACAGATGCTTGTACCCATGCCGGTTCTTGACCGGGAGACCCATGAGGCAACGGTGGGCTTTTGGTTTCTCCCCCTCTAAAAACATAAATAATTCTAAATAACAAACTGGCTTTATTTACAAATGAGTAAATGTCTCACCCCGTGTTCAAGAATGTCCCTTTTCTCACTCACTTTAGGTTATTGGAAAACTAAATCATCTCCAAAATATCGTTATTTAAACAAAGTGATTATTATTAATTTATTTAGGATTATAGAAAAGCTAGAGGTCGACCGATTAATCGGCATGGCTGATTTAATTAGGGCCGATTTCAAGTTTTTGTAACAATCGGTAATTGGCATTTTTTTTGGATGCTAAGTACATTGCATTCCACAAGGAAACTGCGTGGCAGGCTGACCACCTGTTACGTGAGTGCTGCAAGAGGAGCCAAGGTAAGTTGCTAGCTAGCATTAAACTTTTCTTATAAAAAACAATCAATCTTCACATAATCACTAGTTACCTACACATGGTTGATGATATTACTAGGTTAACTAGCTTGTCCTGCGTTGCATATAATCAATGCGGTGCCTGTTAATTTATCATCGAATCACAGCCTACACGCCAAACGGGTGATGATTTAACAAAAGAACATTTGTGAAAAAAGCATAATCGTTGCACGAATGTACCTAACCATAAACATCACTGCCTTTCTTAAAATCAATACACAGAAGTATTTTTTAAAACCTGCATATTTTGTTAAAATTAACTAGGGAAATTGTCACTTCTCTTGCGTTCATTGCACGCAGAGTCAGGGTGTATGCAACAGTTTGGGCCGCCTGGCTCGTTGCGAACTAATTTGCCAGAATTTTAAATAATTATGACGTAACATTGAAGGTTGTGCAATGTAACAGCAATATTTAGACTTAGGGTTGCCGCCATTAGATAAAATACGTAACAGTTCCCAACCGGAGAATTCCTATGTCTGTAGAAAAGCAATGGAACGAGAGCTAACTCTCTCACTCTGCCAGACACCTGGCTCAATCAGTTCTCATTCAGGCTTCCCACTTCACAGTAGAAGCCTCAAACAAGGTTCTAAAGACTGTTGACATCTAGTGGAAGCCTTAGGAAGTGCAATATGACCCCATTTACACTGTGTATTGGAATGGCAAAGAGTTGAAAAACTACAAACCTCAGATTTCCCACTTCCTGGTTGGATTTTTCTCAGGTTTTTGCCTGCCATATGAGTTCTGTTATACTCAGACATCATTCTAACAGTTTTAGAAATGTCAGTGTTTTCTAGCCAATGCTACTAATAATGTGTATATATTAGCATCTGGGACAGAGTAGCAGGCAGTTTACTCTGGGCACCTTATTCATCCAAGCTACTCAATACTGCCCCCCTGTCACCAAGAAGTTAAGGGCTGGCAGAGGGAAGAGCAGTTGATTGACCAAATAGGGTCAATTAAACCACTGTTTCTCTCAAATAAAAAGCCTGTCGATTATGATAAAATAATGAATAAAAGCATCACTTATCCCATTGTGATGCCAGTCAGACAACTTGCATGGCAGGGAAAAAGATGAATTTGTAGGCTTCTGTGCATTTGTTTTCCATAATTTTGAAGAATCACCAGAAGTCAGAGATGGGGCTTGATTTGGCTTTCTTAAGTCTGTTCTCTAAATTGTCTGAAAGATTTCCAGTGCACTAAAGGCAGGTTTCCTTTCTTTGGCTCAGAACTGATTCATCTGAATGAGCTCAGATGGCCCCGAAGAAAACCAAGGGTTAGCTCTATCTTTTGACTCTGAATTGTTTAATGGGGTGTGTTCATCTGCCAGGGGAATAAATTTGGAGGAGACATTTTCTAGAGCCAACTCAAGGTCAACTCTGAGAATATAGAAAATAGTGGCTTAACCAGAGTAGAATGTAAAATGGCAATGGCTCGCTCTCTCTCTCACACACTCTCTCACACACACACACACACACCATACAGAGACTCTACAAAACCACTTAATGCAAATTATTTGCTTATGGCAAGGCTTTATTCAACCATGTCCTTTTTTTGTATACATTTACACTAGAGTCTGACCCAAAGTCATTTTCTGTAACTTCCCTAGATTGGCCTTCTTCGAGCTGACCTTCCAGTTTCGCACTCGCCAGCAACTACAATGGGAGGTCATCAGACACTACTCGAAACAGGTAACATCTCACACACATTCCACTCCAAGTGGGCTCCAGTGTGCACGTCCAACGCAGATGTTCCCACTTCAATTAATGATTCATGTGAGTTCAGTTATGATACACGACTGAGCCGTGTTCTCATCTGTGTCCCAGGCGATAAAGCAGATGTATGTGCTGGTGTTGGGCTTGGACGTGCTGGGAAACCCCTTTGGACTGATCCGAGGTCTGTCGGAGGGAGTGGAGGCTTTCTTCTACGAGCCCTATCAGGTGAGACCACAGTACAACCAATATGAACCACCCCAGGTAGGCGCTAAATCCCTTGTAGCACCGAACACTACCAGTATGGATGTGCACTACTTGAGACAGTGCGGTAGGTATCCATGTAGATGGCATGTCTCTGAGTAACTGTTTTGGGCTTCCCCAGGGAGCTATCCAGGGGCCAGAGGAGTTTGTGGAGGGTATGGCGCTGGGGGTGAAAGCGCTGGTTGGAGGAGCAGTAGGTAGGTTATGCTCTCGCTCATCTCTTTTCTGCTAACGTTGATTCTCTTTAGTTCCTTCATTGCCATCCCTCGACTTAAATTTTCCCCCCCTGACATATATCTCTCTTCCCTCTCCTATCTTCTTGGCCCCTCTCTCTTCTTCTCCACTGTGTTCACGCTGTCCCCTCTCCCAGGTGGCATTGCGGGCGCTGCCTCCAGGATCACAGGCGCCATGGCGAAGGGTGTGGCTGCCATGACGATGGACGAGGAGTACCAGCAGAAGAGACGGGAGGCTATGAACAAGCAGCCTAGCGGCCTGAGAGAGGGCCTGACCCGCGGAGGGAAAGGACTGGTGTCTGTGAGTCTGACCTACTATAGTATGCTAACACCAGAACAGCCTAACTGACCTAGCAACACCAGCATAACCGGGGACCTGTTCAGTAGGACCCAACGTAGCAAAATTGAAGATGAGCATTGTTGTCAATTGAACACAACCAGTATAGCTGAGCAGTAGAAACGGTCTCTCAGGCCGGTTCTCTCTCAAATATGCTACTCTGTCTGTAACACTCGCCTTTTCTCCGTCTCAGGGCTTTGTCAGTGGGATCACAGGGATTGTCACCAAGCCTATTAAAGGTGCTCAGAAGGAGGGCGCGGCGGGCTTCTTTAAGGGTGTGGGCAAGGGGCTAGTGGGTGCTGTGGCCAGACCCACTGGAGGCATCATTGACATGGCCAGCAGCACCTTCCAGGGCATCAAGAGGGCAGCTGAGACATCCCAGGATGTGGAGAGTCTGCGTCCGCCTCGCTTCATCCATGAGGACGGGGTCATCCGACCATACAAGGAAAGAGAGGGCATCGGCAGCCAGATGCTACAGGTAACAGGAATTCTCGGGGAAACAAAACAAATCCTTATTTCCTCTAAACAGATGGCTCCCCTGACTTGGGTGGTGTTCATTAGGCACCAAATGGAGAGAAAAACAAGGGAACTACATGAACATGTCCAATAAGAAACGCTCATCTTTGTTTTCTGTTGCAAAACTTTTCAAAAGGTTTTCCTTCTCGTGTCCTAATGAACACGACCCTGAGGTCAGGGTTCATGTTAATGAGTGTGGCCTCACATAGAAAACCCCCTCGCTCTCCATCTCTCGCTCCACTTCTCAACCCCTTATTGCTTCTCAGTCCCGATATAGGTTTTCATTATCTCATCCTGTGATTATGTGCTTTCACCCACCTGCTCTAAAGTTCTCCCATGGCCGCATGGCTGCTGTAGCTCTCTGTGTGTGAGTCCCACTTAGTGATGGAAATGGCAGAGGTCGAGTTCCTGCCCGACTAGATCCGCATGCGTTACGTTGCATAAACCAATGGTTGCATTCCACGTCATGGACTGTGCAGTCAGGCATCAGATTGCTATATCGTGTGATGTAGTTAGCTGATATGTTAAATAACCCATGCAGGCGTTGTAAAACCGGGCACGCGTCTGCCATGTAGTCGAGCAGGAACATGACCGGAGTTGGGGCCGATTCCATTTCAATTCAGTCAATTCAATTTGACACTTGAGTTTTAATGGAATGGACCCAACCCTTGTCAGTGGCCTGTAGGGCTGTAGTGGAATGGGACCGTAGTGAGCCAAGGCATTGAGGTGTTGGCTGTAATTTCGTTTTGTGTAGTTGTGGGGTCACTATGTGGTTTCTACTTGTGGTATAGATGTTTCACTGAGAATGTTGAAGTGATGTCGTCATTTTATTCCATTTAAAACATTTAAAAAAGATGCAGTAGAGCTGGAGATTCATAGTAGCGTCAGTCTCTGTCTGTCTGTATGTGCTTGTCTGTCTGTCCTGACATTGGCTTTGTCTTCTCTCTTGTCATGTCCACAGAAAACGGTGGCCTTCACTGAAGGGAGTAGAACTGTCATGATGATGATGATGATGATGATGATGATGATGAACAAGTGCTATACATATCAAATGTGTTATTGTTACTATTGTTGATGTGGATGATAACAAGTAGAATGGAATTGCACTAGTTAATGCTTTGGTCTCCCCTAGTTTATCTTGAAGCTGCACTGTACTGGCGTTTTTTTTGATGTTGTTTTTTGCGCTAGAGATGATTAGAGACGGCCGTGTCTGTCCTGTCTGTTCTGACATTGGCTTTGTCTTCTCTCTTGTCATGTCCACAGAAAAGGTTGGCCTTCACTGAATGGAGTAGGACTGGCAATGATGATGATGATGATGACAGCTAGAATGGAATTGCTAAGTCCTAGTTGATGCTTTGGTCTTCCATAGCTTTTCATGTGTTGTCAGTCAATGTGGAGTAGTCTGCTCCAGCAGGATATTTTAACATTCAATGCATCCCGAATAACACGACTAACCAACTGCCAGCCAATTTGTCATTCTCGGCTGTTTGTATGTTTTGGTTACTCTAGACGCACACTGTATTTCAATAGTTTTTCTGAAACACCCATGTATTCTCAGGATTCTGCTGCTGCAGGGCCCCTCTTGTCATGTAAAAGCATAATTCTACTTAATTGAACCGTCTTCTGTCATCCAACCTTCGACCCTATCATGTAAGGGGGAGGAGTCAGAAAGCCAAGAGACTCGTCAATCATACTCTTTGACCTGAGAATAATTAGTAATATTCTATTTTAGAGCAAGTTTATATTATTCACTTTATCTGGAATCCTTAAAGGGACACTTCTGGATTGTTGTATCTACTTCCCCAGAGTCGGATGAACTAGTGGATACTATTTTTTTGTGTCTCTGTGTCCAGTATGAAGGAAGTTGGGAGGTAGTTTTGCAAGCCAATGCTAACTAGCGTTAGCACAATGACTGGAAGTCTATGGGTATCTGCTAGCATGCTCACCTCTGTCCACAAAACAGAAACGATACCAAAGGTGCTGGGGTGGACAGTGGTGCTGTTTCCCCTATTGCAGATTCCATCTTTAAGTTAATATGAAATCTGTTGTATTGGTCTGGACTGGATTCATGCAATAGTCAGTCAGCAGTCCTCCCTCTTGGCATTTTGGCACCTCCCTCTTTCATAAGACTCCTTGCTATGCGCGCAGTCACATACTCATAGCCAGCACAACTTTCCTTCTGAATAAAGTGCATTTTGAAACATCTATATCGTCTTCTCATCGCTACCTTTTCCCTTCCCTTCATCAACACTCATTAACATGCTTTTATGAGCAGTTTATAAACGGTCCATAACAGGTATCCATTGGACTCAATGAAGTATCAGTGTACCGCAGTGGAACATTTTAGATGTCGTTTGACATGTCTCCGGGTCAAAGACCATGGCCCTGGTTTTGAATATTTTTAAAAGCAACCTTGGTTCCCTTGACGTGATCACTGATCTTATGCAATTTGATGTGTAAGCAACTGTTGTAGCAGAGCTTTCTTCGATCCACCCATGTCAGAATTTCTTCGAAGAAGACGTAATCAAACGGGGCCTAGGATGTGTCCAGTATACAAGTTGTTGTCAGGTCAGGAGGTGAAGTAGGTGTAGATCAGCAACAATACCATCAGATCATCTGCCAGAGCCTGTGTGAATGGTCAACATCCTGAAGCCATTTTAATCAAACTTTGGATAAAGGTACCGAGTGACTCGTTTGTGTATCATATCAACAGTAGACTTAGCGTAGCATATGTGTTTTTATATACCCAATTTGATAAATGTGTGAATATCTTCTCAAATGTGCTCGAACAAACCTGATAAGTTAATATTTCTCTTTTAGAAAATTGAAAACGGAAGGTTCGCCAAGTACAGATACTTTGCGCACGCCAAAGTGAACGAGTCCGATTTCCTGATGATCACCAAAAGGTAAGAGGCTGGCTGGGGTTTGTTTCTGAAAGTGGACTGCAGTGACTTAAGAGTGCTGCTGTTTCACTTCCTGTGTCACCGTCTTGTCTGTCAGTGAATGTTCTGAGGCTCTACCTCTCTTGCCTTTCACCAGGGGAATCTTTTTCGTGACCAAAGGTACATTTGGGCAGCTGACCTGCGAGTGGCAGTATCTGTTCGACGAGTTCACCAAGGAGCCCATGATCGTGGAGGGGAGGCGGCTTCGGATCGAGGCCAAGGTATCCTCATCTGCTTATTGTCATCCATACACAGGCACACACGAATGACTAACTACCACATGAAACTCTCCTTTATCAAACTGCTCATCATATCTATCTGAATAACCACTCCTGTTTCCATCCATCATGATACTCACACCTGCCTAGGAGATACTCATTTGCATCCAAACATTAACATTAGAACTGCTGGGCCTCGAGGGACACCCCTTCCAGCTAATGAGCAGTCATTCTTTCTAACTGTGTAATTAATCAGTTTCATATATGCTATTGGTAAAATAACCATTTGGTTGTGTTCATGAAGGCGTTAAGTAACATTTTCTAAATATAAAATAGCATTTTCATTAATTTGTTACTGTAGGCTATATATAAAAACACAAAGTGAACTGTTCAATCAATTTTATAGTCATGGTCTTTTGTTACAACTATGAAACAAAGTCATGTGTGTTTTTTGTTGTTTATTTAACAAAATACCCCAACCACAAAGACAGGTCAGCAATGCGCTCGGTCAAATGATTAAAATATTAACCTGAACATCATTATAAGCTCCAAGTGTGCTTGATAATTAGTAAAAATCTGCACAAAATCAATAATTGCATTTATAATGAATGCGTTGATATGACAGCAGTCGATTATTGTCAGCTCATGCTTACATGGTGTGCATTTTCAGAAATGGCATCAATTGAATATCATTTAGCGCTTATCCCTCGTCTTGACAGTCAACACGAATCTTCGCCACTTTCACTCACATGACACACTTCCCACAAACAGCTGTCTTGGGTTCCGATCTTTGTGCGCCTGGCCACATGGCGCTGTCCCCTCCCCTGGGAGCTGTGTCCTCCCCTGGGAGCTGTGCGCAATATGGCTCGTGTGGAATCTTTGCTGCTGCCTTGTCCCTCATGTCTCTGTCACGTAGCCCGTATGCCAGACTCATGATGAAGTCTCTCCTGGGCATGGTGTTGTTGATGCACTGCTTGAACAACACTTGTGCGTTGATGGCAGCCAAGTCCAGCTTGTTATAGAAAACGGCAACAGGCCAGCCGGCAGGTGCCTCCTTTTCAGAGTACAGCCGTGCCTTCTAAGCCAAAACATACACACCATCCTATGGCACAGTATAGAGCAGTAAAACATGAGCATTATTTTCCCATAAGAAAAACAGCACGTGTTCCACAGAAGGGCATAATGCCGTCGCATAAGTTTATCTATATATGGCGATGCGTATCATGTAATATTGACATGCCTTTGCTTGGTTGTAGCGCGTCGTAGGATCTGGTTTTCTTATCGTGTCCCCGTCGATGGCAACTGTCGGCTGCATGGTGCCCACGACAGGGATGTTATTTCCCGACTTGCTTTGGTAAAGTGCGAGTGCTGTCTTGTCATTCTTCGGCACCGTTGTGGAGTACAACGGCTGTGAGTGTGCCTTATTCTGCGCAGCGTGAGGGAGCTCTATTCCAATGTCGGGGAATGAGTGGAGCAGGCCCTACTGTCAGGAGGGAGGGGGGGACCATTCAAATAATGACATGCCTTCCTAAAACTGGTTAAAACTCCAGTTCTGTTAGTGATAAGATTCTAACAAGGGCAGTGTGTTCTATAGACTTATTTAGGAAAAGTCAAGGACAGAGGTGGACATGACTTAAAAATGGCAGAGCAATAAAATCTATAGATTCATAACCATTCAAAATGACTGCTTCAGAGGTTCTAGTGCTGACAGTATCTCACCGTACGTCCCCCTATTTCTCAGAACTCGTGTTGAACTAAAAACTTTCCTGTATGTGTTTCAGGAGAGAGTGAAGTCTGTGTTTCATGCCAAAGAGTTTGGGAAGATAATAAACTTCAGAAGTCCAGAAATAGCCAAGGTGGGTTAGCATTACATAAATATAAACTGCTGCCAGTCTTTATACATGGCAAACAGTATTTGTCAGTGATCAACACAAAACTTACACAATAGTTTATTTAGGATGTGGTTCCAAGTTGTAATGTGACTTTTGATGGTGTAGTTTTTAAATGCGTATGGTTTTGTTTACCTGCAGTGGGTTCTTACCAAGCTTGAAGACGCCAGGGAGAGTCTACACAAATACTGATTGGCCACTCTAATAGGGCCACCAACCAGCACTGAGACATGACAAAAAAGTACAACGTTGACTGTTATAGTGTGTGTGTATGCATGCTAGGAGAGTAGGGTGTGCCTCCATCAGTGTACTACTAACTCTCAGGTTAGACTTTCTCTTTCATTCACACACACACACGGACTGTCTGGACGTCTTGCAGACACACACGGACTCCACTATCACAAACACCATCACTGTTTCGGTTGTACACAGCAATATGGCAAGAATATCGGCTAACTCCTTGCACTACCGTAAGCCTGCATGTGGTTGTACCCGAAGAGGCCGCGGTGGGAGTATTTGATGGCGGCAAACCTCTGTCGGATGTTCTGTCGGTGTCACAGGTGAAGACGGTCTTTTCTCGGTCTGGGTTCTGCTCCTGGTACATCTTCAGGATGAACTCCCTGGCTGCTTTAGGGTCATTCTGCGGCCCTGGAAATGAGCTTTAGTTCTGCTGTGTGGAGTCAGCCTCTATCTCTATGTCAGCTTGCAGTCTTGTCTGTAAAACGATGTTTGTGTTGTGAACGGCGAACACAAAACCCTACACACTGTCACCGCTCCGATTGTACACAACTATGTGCTAGAAATTTCTCCTTTTCCCCAAATAAATGTTTTTTGTTGTATTCGTTGAAAAAGTAGGGTACCTGAATGACTTTTCAAACTGCCACTGTTGAAGTAGCCCTATCCATCACATTTCAATCCGTTTGCAAGTTACTGAGTGATGTGCTTGAAAAGAGATTGTGGCCAAGTATTATTTTGGAACTCGGAGCACTGGGTTTAACTGCCTTGATATGTATATGTTACACACACTGTTATTTTACTGGTTTATATAGGATGGGGTTGGGACACACACATACACACGTTAAACTGTTCATCTGCTTATTGTGATAGTTATTCTGTACCAATACTCCCTCTCTTCCTAAATCACTAACTTATGTTTTTCTATACATTTCTGCAAGCTATGACTTTGCACGTGATCGAAAAAAGCATGCTATTTTTATACAGTACACGTCAATCTGCTGTAAAATGATTTCAATAGAGTATCATGTGTGTAATACAGGTAACTTCCAAAATAAAGGAAACACCAACATAGTGTCTTTAATAGGGCATCGGGCCACCCAAACAGCTTCAATGCGCCTTGGAATAGATTATACAAGTGTCTGGAACTCTATTGGAGGGATGTGAAACCATTCTTCCACAATAAATGTAATATTTTTGTTTTGTTGATGGTGGTGGACAATGCTTGGAATCTGGTGACTGAGACACCCTGGGGCGGAGGGTAGCATAGTGGTTAGAGCGTTGGACTAGTAACCGGAAGGTTGCAAGTTCAAATCCCCGAGCTGACAAGGTACAAATCTGTCGTTCTGCCCCTGAACAGGCTGTTTCACTGTTCCTAGGCCGTCAATGAAAATAAGAATTTGTTCTTAACTGACTTGCCTAAAAACAACAACAAAAGACCCCTCATGGGCAACTGGGCATTTTTATATTATGACCCAAAGCATGGTGGGATGTTATATGGTTAATTTACTCAGGAACCGCACCTTTGGAAGCACCTGACTTCAATATAATTTGTACCCTTCATTTACTCAAGTGTTTCCGTTATTTTGGGAGTTGTGTGTATAGATATCGCTCTCTATTTAAGACAGGTGGCACCTTAATTGGGGAGGACGAGCTCATAGTAAATGGCTGGAATGGAATACATTTCAATGGTATCAAACACATGGAAACCATGTGTTTGTTCTGTACCATTCCATGTGTTTAATACCAATCCATTCTAGCCATTGTTATGAGCCGTCCTCCCCTCAGCAGCCTCCTGTGATTTAAGATAATCTATTGAGGGGTTGTATCTCATCATTGCCGATTTTCATGTTTTTATACAGCAGGTATGCAATGCCATTAACGACGAAGAGTTATGCAATGGAGAGACATATTTCAAATAAATTGTCAGCTGCTACATTCATACTCAAATGTTTTAAAGGTTTGTTTTGGTTTGGGGTCACTAATTAATGTAACTAAATTATTTAATATGTTTTCGCCTTTGTCAGCAAGTGCTCTCATTGTGAGGCAGTATAAAATCACTGGTGCAGGTAAAGTTCTGCCATTTTTTTGAAAAATAAAGGGTCTATTTAATTTGTTTGGTATTTGTCTTCCTGTCATTATGGGATCTACAAAGACATACAATCTGCACATATTTCTCTCCATGTTCTGCTTGACACTTTTTAATCTGAGACGCACCAATAAAAATGGTACATTTGACTAACAATTTATTGAAATGTAACATTGTAGAAATGACTTGATGCACATATTAAGTAAGTAAATGGTCATAATCTATGAATGGAGAATTCTTTCATGATCAAAAATCGGTTGTTAGGAATACCTATTCATGTTTATGCACTTCGGGGTGAATCCTAACTCCCACTTCAAATTTGAATTTTCACTTAGTTTCCCATTGACAACAACTGAACATTTGAATCAAGTGGAAGTAAGGATTTGCGCCTAAATGAAGGTCTCTGGTAAATGTCTCTATAGTTCACTGGAATTATTCTGTTATTCCTCTCACAAACAAGGCACTTTAGACTGATTACTTGGCTAAAATATGCACATCTTCGCTGTTTAGATATGACTGAGTACATAAATACAGTATCTGTATGAAAACATCGCATTTTTGTGGCCAAGTGTTGCTCACATTTAAGCAAGTAAAAGACTGACAAGGACTGAATCCACAATTTCACTTGCACTCTCGCTGTCGTCACTACTGCTCAAGGAAAGACATCCTGAGGTGTGTTGTGCGTAATTGCTAGATACATCAGCTTAACACCGTTCATTTTTATATCAGTCAAAAGGTGCTATACTTTAACTCCTTCCTCTATGCTAACACCACAACAAATAAATTAAAGTCGTCCATTTCAAGGAAAAAAACATTTTTGGTTTAACAACCATACAATAAAAATCTATTTAATACATATGAGTAGAATTTTCATCATTTTGAAAAGTTATCTAGAGGAGCTTTTCTCTTGGTATAGATGCTCAACCTAAAAGGCACCCTGGTCAGAAAAACAGCACTACAAATCTGGCAGTCTGAGCATATTCGTCTAGCACATCAATCTGACCTTCCAACCTAACCATATACATCTACTCTCAGGTCTCCTAGCCAGATCCCAGATCTGTGTGTGCTTTAACCAACTCATGTCAACGATAGAGAAGTTGGCTGAAGCACATCATCTCGGACCAGTCTAGATGTCTCCTAACCTTGCAGGAGCCCTAGCTCTCCTCTAAACCAGGTTGAACTCCTTGAGATTGTGTCTGAGGATGGTGTCTTTGACAGCAACAAAGACAAAGCGGATGTTCTCTGTGTCGGTGGCACAGGTGAAGTGGGAGTAGACAGTCTTTTCTCGGTCTGGGTTCTGCTCCTGGTACATCTTCAGAATGAACTCCCTGGCTGCTTTAGGGTCATTCTGTGGCCCTGGAAACAAGAGCTTTAGTTGTGGCGTGTGTACCTAGAGGAGGTTCGATGAACTACACTTGTGATGCGTAACCTTGCCTGAGGCTTGAAAATGTGTTAGCTCCCAGAACGAATGCCTAGGCTTTAGCTCAGTGGGCTAACATGTTTTTGAGTCATGTGGCAGCCTGGGTTTGATACCAGGTTGGTCAAGTGCGTGTTAAGTAATGTGTTTACTTACTATACACATAAGAATAGCGGTCACACACAACACAAACACTACTAGAGCTTACCGGTGTATTCTGGGAAGTAGTTGACAAGGTGGGAGTGTGTGATCTTCTCCTCTAGGATGTCAGTTTTGTTGAGGAAAAGGATTACAGAAGAGCGCTGGAACCAGGGGTATGTGATGATGGTCTTGAAGAGGGCTTTGCTCTCTTCCATGCGGTTCTAGGGGAAGTTGATGCACGTACAGTAAGTGGATATGATGGTACATACTCATCGAATTTGTGAGATACATTTAACTTGTGCATTTTAATGTGAGGTACATTTGACTTAATAGCTTATTTTACTCATCAATTTTACACGACAGCATATTAGCTCAACGAATGTGGCCTTCAAGTGTATCAGGAAAAGGCCCGTGCCCGTGCTCTGACTGACGGGAGCTCACCTCATTGTCACACTCAGCCACCTGGTCGTACTCACTAAGCGCCACCAAGAAGATGATGGATGTGACGTTCTCAAAGCAGTGGATCCACTTTCTCCTCTCTGACCTCTGACCCCCCCACGTCCACCATCCTGTCACAACAAGCCAATGTTTGGAGTGCTGCTTATTGTATACCAATAGACAGACATATTTGTCGTTTACAAGCAAACTTCTCATTTGAGTGACGCGCGCGCATCCTCAACAAAAAAGCTCTGTCGCAGGAGAGCTAACGCTGAAGTTGGGATCTTGCTAAACGTGGAGTGATGACCATGAAAACATTCTCTATCCACTCCCATGTAAACACACCCCTTTCTGATTTGGAACTGCCCGCGCAACTTTTGATGACACAGACAGGAAATGGGTCTGTAGTGTTTCTCGTGTGTAGGACACTCAGTGGCGATTGGAGAACCAAAGTGTCCCTCACCTGAAGATGACGTTTTCCATGTCGAAGGGGTACTCGATGATGCCGGTTGTAGGTACTCGGACCCTCAGGATGTCCTGTTGGGTGGGCAGGTAGGAGGGCTCTGCGATCCTGTCCATGTCACTCAGATAACTGAACAACACATGAAGAAAACGTTTAAGGGAATGATGTGTGCTCGCCAAGAGAAAAGAACAATGATGCCACAACCAATGATACACACAATTTACATTGGTATACGCTGAAGAAAACCCAGCTAGAGTCCAAATATTGTCCATGTAATTAAACAGGGCTTGTTGGCAGCATATTCACATTCCAGTATGGATATTGATTTACTTCCTTCTAGGACATGCAGGGAAAACAGTGCAGCAGCACAGATTTAATCTTTAAGGGTCATTGAATGGCAGAGTACTGTGCACCTGTCTGGTCAAGGTTGTCACACGCACACAGAGTTGACCCACCTAAACGCCGCCACGCGCATCATCACTGACACACTACGATCTACCCGCTTTCCTGACTCCCTGTCCTGACAAACGTCACCCCCCCATACACCCAAGACTCGAAACTACCCACAAAATGATTGAAATAGTCTTCAATGCCCCACACCTGACGCTCCAATTTGTGAAGACGCACCCACTGATGACTTCAACACAAATCTCACCTGGACACAAGAGTGGGAGTCACTGGACCTGACAAATAAGCACCGCATCATGACCCACACACAACAGCCCCCTGGTCTCAACCTCCCCAGGAAGGAGTCGTCCACCCTCAATAGGTTAAAGACTGGCCACGGCCCATGCCTCGCCAAACCTCCACCGATAAGGAATAAAAGCTCCCTATGTGCCTGTGGGGTGGAGTTAAACCATGCACTACATCCTTGAAGCCTGTCCAATCCACAAACTTAGTGGAGGCCTATTAACCCTCAACACAACAGGACTGGAAGCAACAGCTTAACATTTTTTATGGCTTCGCAGTCTTATGTTAGAGTGTCTTTACTTTTTGGCGATAGACATGTCTTTGGCTAAGGCCAAGTTACCTGACCTGTGGTTTTCCTGATCATGACCAGTTCAAGAAAAACTCCTGGCCCTATGACCTAAGTCTACTCACTATTTGGCAGAGTCAGAAAGCTGGTACTCCCTGCGACGGTCGTAGCACTCCTGCACTCCACTGTCCATCCACAGGCTCCTGATGGCGTCCACATGACCTCTCTCCAGATCATTCACCATGTCCACCTCCACCTCACTCAACATGCTGGCATAGCCCTGGGAGGGAGGGAGCAAAACAAGATGGTTGGGGTGTGTTCCTTGGGGCACGCAATGGAAAATGCTTTAAAACACTTCACAAAGGAAAACAAAAGTCTTTGGCTCCGTGATCAGCCAGTACTGTTGCTGCGATTCTTGCCTTATTCTGGGCCTCAGAGTAGGGGATGTTGAGGGTCTCCATGGCGCGGATCATGGACTGCATGGCAGTGAAGATGTTCTGGTACACCAGCTTGGTGAAGCCGCGCTTGTCCTCCTCTGAGTAGCCGGCCCCATGGATGATTCTCATCTGTTTAATGAAGGTGCTCTTCCCACTCTCCCCAGTACCTGACAGAAAGGAGGGAGGAAAGAAACACGGTTGATCACAATACAGCCCCTTACATGTGGTGTTCCCCAAGGCACTCTATTTGGCCCAGTCTTACTCCTTGCCCTCATCAATGATGCTGCATAAAAGACTGCCGACCCTGTGTGCAAATATGTCAGTGACATGAATAGACTTGAAACAAGCAAGCTGCAGCAACCATCAACAATGCAGAAGCAACTAGATACGCTCAGCACCTGGTCCACCAACAGCGACATATCAAAAGCCAAAGCACTCCATCTCATTATCCAACAGGACCTGCACTAGAGCAGTGCAGAGCACGTGGTCTAGTGGTAAAGCTCCTGGCTCTAGATACAGTGTATCTCTCCCCACCGGAGACAGGGGTTTGATCTCCCTGTCCCCCCTTCCCAATGGCCCGTCTCCCTTTCTCATTCATCATAACTGTCTCAATAAAGTCTACAAAACATATAAGAATTCCAGGTCCGCTGAAGTCACAGGTAAAAACTCAACGTGGTCTGCAGTGAGTTGCCAGTAAATGCTACTACTGCTGCAGAGGGAATGAGTAGGGCCCAGGGAAGAGGAGAGGGCCAGTAGAGTAGGGCCCAGGGAAGAGGAGAGGGCCAGGAGAGTAGGGCCCAGGGAAGAGGAGAGGGCCAGGAGAGTAGGGCCCAGGGAAGAGGAGAGGGCCAGGAGAGTAGGGCCCAGGGAAGAGGAGAGGGCCAGGAGAGTAGGGCCCAGGGAAGAGGAGAGGGCCAGGAGAGCAATGCGTGTCCAGCAGATAGAACAGCAGAGCCTGTGACTGTGTAACCCCACCTCCGCTGCTCTATGAATCATCCGCGGTTAACTCTATCACAAACAACCACACCAGGATGTAAACACACACTGAAAAAACCATCCATCCACCCTGCTACTGTAAGAACAATGAGCAGTGTGTGTGTCTAGTTGACAAGGAGACCTTAGAGCCAGGGCCTCTGTCCTTTGTATGTATCCCAGCAGCAGTGCTCTAGCAGCACGGCAGCCTTCACTCCCAGCTGTGTTTTTGTTTCTGTGCCTCTGAAAATATTAATCTGGACACATTATATCAGCACTATGGCAGGATTAGGTTGAGCCTCATCCCCCAATCACAGCACTGATACACACACACACACACATTATCTAATGAGTCGGGCAACAGCAACACATATTAAGTGAACTGCTTCAAGGCCATAAATGATTGACAGATTCATTGATGAATAGAATAGTGAGCTTGATCAAAAATATATTATGTGAAGACACTCATAGACCCAAAACAGGGAAGAGCTTACATTGAAGAGCTGTAACGGAGCATGTATTAAACTCTTGTTGCCACCAGATTGTTAGCTTCTCTTGAAGAGGAATTGACCTGGATAGGCCGAGGTGAAAAAGAGACAAAAAAAGGAAAGAGAGGCGAGAAAGGGGGATGGGGAGAGGAGAGAAGCTTGTTCTTGAGAAGTGTGCTGTTTAAAGAGGGGGCCAGCTGGTTAACAGTCTTCTCTCGTTCTGTAAACTGTTTTGCGTCATTTCTGAGAGGAAGTCAAAGACGGGCTCATTCCTGACCACCATTTAGTCACAGTTCCTGGAGCCCCTCAGGATTTAAACATGTCAGCATAGGAATAAATGCTGCCAACAACACACCAGACACCAACAGATTCAGAACAAACGTTCCTCTGTTGCTGGGTCTCCTCTGTCTCTAGCCGCTTGTGAATCCAACGCACCTCACTCAAACACACACCCACCTTCCAGCCAAACATTAAGCCACTCTTGGAGGACAATGGAAGTGGTCTTCAAAAATGCTTCTTGCAGTGTTTGTACCTGTGAGAGTTGAGATGGAGGGTTTCCAAGAGACTAAAAACAAATAAGTAAGTTGTTGCTAAGGAAACTGTATTTGCAGACATCTGTACATAGGCTTTGACAAATTTGAATGAATTTGACTTTCAAAAGTTATTTAGTCAATATGCTAATGAGAACAACATGAAAATATGTCCTCAATAAGCTGCCAGATCCATCCATCAATCAGACATAATGGGCAGGGTCTTGTGCCTGACCATGACCAATCAAAGAGGTCACAGGCACTTGTGAATATTAAGTTGACCAATCAAAAGGGAGAGTTAGCATGTACAACTGTCTAAAGCAGTCAGAGGAGGAGCTGGTATTTGCACTTACCCTCATGATCTATTAAACCATAGAGATACAATATCAATGTTCCATTGAATTACATTTTGAACACTGTACTGGAGAGGGTTGATCCATCCTTTTGCCATTGACATTAGAAAGTTACGTCAGTTTTCCAAATCAATACAATGAGTTATATTAATATACCAACTTAATTCCATCCATTAGGACCTTCACACAGAGAACAGAACATGATTTAGCTATAGGCCTATACACCTATTTTATGCTTACAGTAATTATGCATTCGTTCAGACCCCTACTTTTAAAAATATAATATAACACAAAGCCCACCACCCATCATTGAAGAACTTTATGATTTCCAGTTGAATACGTTTTTATTCTAGTGTACATTTGCTCTCCCCGTCCTTACCACAAAACTCCCCTAGTTCCCCTCAAGACAGTTACACTTATACCAAGCAAAATATAAACGCAACATGTAAAAGTCTTGGTCCCATGTTTCATGAGCTGAGATAACAGATCCCAGAAATGTTCCACTTGCACAAAAAACATATTTCTGTCAAATGTTGTGCAGAAATTTGTTTACATCCCTTTTAGTGAGCATTTATTCTCTGTAAAGATAATCCATCCACCTGACAGGTGTGGCATATCAATAAGCTGATTAAACAGCATGATCATTACAGATGTGCACCTTGTGCTGGGGACAATAAAAGACCACAAAAAATGTACAGTTTGTCTCACAACATAATTCCACAGATATCTCAAGTTGAGGGAGTGTGCAATTGCCATGCTGGCTGCAGGAATGTCCACCAGAGCTGTTGCAAGACAATTCAATGTTAATTTCTCTACCATAAGTCAGAAACCATCTCAGGGAAGCTCATTTGCGTGCTCGTCGTCCTCACCAGGGTCTTGACCTGACTGCAGTCTGGCATCGTAACCGACTTTACTGGCCAAATGCTCACCTTCAATGACCACTGGGACGCTGGAGAGGTGTGCTCTTCGTGGATTTCAACTGTACCGGACAGATAGCAGACACGGTGTATGGTGTCGTGTGGGCGAGTGGTTCGCTGATGTCAACGTTGTGAACAGGTTTCCTCATGGAGGCAATGCGGTCATGGTAAGGTCATGCATAAGCTACAGACAACGAACACAATTGCATTTTAGCGATGGCAATTTGAATGCACAGAGATACCGTGACACAGAGATCCTGAGGTCCATTGTCGTGCCATTCATCGGCCGCCATCACCTCATGTTTTAAAAATGTCCCAGTTCTTCCATGGCCTGTATACTCACCAGACATGAGCATGTTTCGGATGCCCTGGATTGATGTATTCGACAGTGTGTTCCAGTTCCCGCCAATATCCAGCAACAACATTCCACAGGCCACAATCAACAGCCTGATCTACCTTTATGCAAAGGAGATGCTGTCGTGTCGTGCTGCATGAGGCAAATTGTGGTCACACCAGATACTAACTGGTGTTCTGATCCGCAACCTACCTTTTTTTAAAGGTATCTGTGACCAACAGGTGCATGGTTGTATTCTCAATCATGTGAAATACTTAGATTAGGGCCTAATTTATTTATTTAAATTGACTGATTTCCTTATATGAACTGTAAATCTTAGAAATTGTAGCATGTTGCGTTTATATTTTTGTTCAGTATACATGCAGCATCCCATCCATGCAGAAAACCCTTGATTTGACCATTCCTATTGGCCATTGACTTCAAACATATATAGTAGATGATTGTTGATGATGAATTATACTGGAAACTGTTCACTCTCAATGGTTCCTGATCTTGAGAAAACAAATTAACACCAGGAAGATAAAGTTGGTAATTATTTGGCTACCCAGCATCACTAAAGGGCAAAGTGTGTAAACTGATCCTTGTATTTAAAGAACAACTAACAATGTTGGACCTGCAGTTAAAAAGGGCTAGCCTGACTACCCATCCACAAATGCCACACCCACTAGCCTTTCTTATGGGGTGATTGCTAGAGCAGAGGAATCAAATTAAGAATGAGTCGTCAGGCTAATAAATGGGCTGCATAAGAACCTACATTTGTGCGTGTGAACGATCTTGCGTGCGTGTGTTACTGTAATGGCCAATCTGTTGGGCAAAGAGAAGTGTGTGTGTGGTGTGAGGGTGATGCTCTGTAGACTGTCAGAGGTTCTGTCTGTGGTTGTTTGGACATGTTTATCGGCTCTCTCAGCTCCTCTCTGCAGACCCCATCACACACTCTCGCTGCTCGCATTCCTCTCCGAGTCCTACTGCAAGAACACCACGTCCTCACACACTACCAGCCTGAGCTGGTTCAACAAATATGTTGTATGAATGTACAGTGCATTCAGAAAGTATTCAGACCCCTTCCCTTTTTCCACATTTTGTTTCGTCAGAGCTTCATTCTAAAATGGATTCAATTCATTGTTTTCCTCAACAATCTACACACAATACTCCATAATGACAAAGTGAAAACAGGTTTTAAAAAATAAGAAAAACCTTATTTACAGACTTTGCTATGAGACTTGACATTGAGCTCAGGTGCATCTCGTTTTCATTGATCATCCTTGAGATGTTTTTGCAACTTTATTGGAGTCCACCTGTGGTAAATTCATTTAATTGGACAGGGATTGGAAAGGTAGACACCTGTCTGTATAAGGTCCCATAGTTGACAGTGCATGTCAGAGCAAAAGCAAGCCATGAGGTCCAATGAATTGTCTGTAAAGCTCAGAGACAGGAGTGTGTTGAGGAACAGATCTGGGGAAGGGGACCAAAACATTTCTGCAGCATTGATGGTCCCCAAGAACACAGTGGCCTCCATCATTCTTAAATTAAAGACATTTGGAACCACCAAGACTCTTCCTAGAGCTGGCCGCCCAGCCAAACTGAGCAATCGGGGGAGGAGGGCTTTGGTCATCTCCAGAGTTCCTCTGTGGAGATGGCAGTACCTTCCAGAAGGAAAACCATCCCTGCAGCACTCCACCAATCGGGCCGTTATGGTAGAGTGGCCAGACGGAAGCCACTCCTCAGTAAAAGGCACATGACAGACAACTTTAAGTTTGCCAAAAGGCACCTAAAGGACTCTGACCATAAGAAACAAGATTCTCTGATCTGATGAATCCAAGATTGAACTCATTAGCCTGAATACCAAGCATCACGTCTGGAGGAAACCTGGCACCATCTCTATGGTGAATAATGGAGGTTTGTTAGCAGTGTCCAAACCTGGCACCATCTCCTTCACCAAAATCCAGACAGCTTATGTTCTGAAAGAGCTGAAAAATCACAAACTGTTATATACCTATATGCATCCTGCCCTGCCTTTTTAAAATCTCCGAAAGCCAAGTTAACAAACAGATCACCGAACACTTCGATTCCCAACGTACCTTCTCCACTATGCAATTTGGTTTCCGAGCTGGTCATGGGTGTACCTCAGTCACACTCAAGGTCGATAAAAGACAGTACTGTGCAGCCGTCTTCATTGACCTGGCCAAGGCTTTCGACTCTGTCAATCACTGCATTCTTATCGGCAGACTCAAAAGCCTTGGCTTCTTAAATGACTGCCTCGCTTGGTTCACCAACTACTTCTCAGATAGAGTGTTAATGCTAAATTGTAATTATGTTTCCTCTATGGCGTACAGTGGGGCAAAAAAGTATTTAGTCAGCCACCAATTGTGCAAGTTCTCCCACTTAAAAAGATGAGAGAGGCCTGTAATTTCCATCATAGGTACACTTCAACTATGACAGACAAAATGAGAGAAAAAAAATCCAGAAAATCACATTGTAGGACTTTTAATGAATTTATTTGCAAATTATGGTGGAAAATAAGTATTTGAACATGCTAATATCGGTTCCAGGATTTGTGCCACAAATGCTAAAACATTAGCATTTGGAACCCACACCAGGGAAACTAAACCAAAGCATAGATTTCTGGCCTACCTTGTCCATAGGCTGCTTATAGGGTAAGGAAACAAACATGTAATTTTGTAATTTGAACTATCCCTTTAACATCCTGTGTTTAGAAGTTGACATGTCAGGTTATAGTTCAAAGAATTATGAAAATATATACAAAGGTAAATGATCATTTCTACAGTATCTATCTGGTTTAAGTTAAACTTTTAGTAGTTTGTTTGAACCAAAACCAAAAACGTTCTAAAAGAGATTCAGCCTATTATTTTCTTACTACGGCGACCATGACGGATTGAATTGGATTTCAGCCCTCATCTGGAGCGCACGGTCATATGTTATGCACCATTGGTTTACACAGTGATGTAATAGTGAAATAGGGTTATTACCATACCAGTAGTACCACTGTGGTTACCACCACCAGTCAGTCCGCTTCCCTGTCTATCTGTCTGCCCAGCTGGCCCCTCCCCTGCTCAGAGGAGCATTCATCTGTCGGCATTACTGGCATTAGCTATAACCATAACCACCCAGCTTGCCCCCCTGACCACAGAAACAGACACACAAACCTCCACTTCCTCATTTGTGGGAGCTAAGGTGTGAGGACAGTAGCCTACACAAAACCCTGCTGCAGAATCTGTATAGTCTCTTACTGAAGTGTGAGGAGGCAGATGCTGGTGTAAAAACAGAGGTGGATCCATTGAACCACACTCACGTGAAAAGTAAGTTCCCTTGTTTGCGGTGATGACTGATGCCCTCTGTTCACCAATGCTAACAAGCAATAGTTCAAAGTGTTACACAATACACATGGTGATCATATGTAGGTCTGGCCCAGACACCCTGCAGTGTCAACCTTTTCATCATGCGCTGAATGTCTCCCATGAGTTTACTGTGGGCAGTCACTGGTCTAATGACACCTTCAGGGACATATAGTGGCTCACACACTTCACTGCTTCTCAAATACAACACTGGACAGAAGAGCACCATCTAAGGTGTTTCCTTATAACACAACTAGGCCGATGTTGGTCTGCTTTATGGCAAACAAAGATATTCAAGTTGTAGACATGTCTGTGATACATTCTGATGTAATTCTTAAAATAAGATATGGCTTTTATAAAGGTTTTGTGGTGTTTAACAGGTGAAGATCTATCGGAAACACAAGATATCCAGTGTTTATGACATTTAAATAAAAGTTGTTATATGAGAATGTGCGTTTACAAGCCCTTCTTTTTTCACTCTAGACTTTCGGGTGTGTGATTAGAGCACACTTTCCAGGAGCGTTGATCAGGCAAAACTGAAATGATACTCTCAGCTGTATTTGCATGACTTTGCATGAGAAAATAACCGTGGTACACCAGCTACCTGCGGCTACAAACACATCGGTGAGCCAACGCCCCAAGGCAAGGCACCAACATTTCGTAATTGAAAGCTTCGCAGTTAATTATTATTAGTTGTTAGCAAAGTAAGCTATTCTATTTGTTGACAATGAAAGTGAAACCATCACATTTTTTTCACCAATACAATTTAATTCACCTCGACTGGGTGCAAAGTAGCCCAATAATGTACGGTTAAGGAGCAGGAACCCTAACTCTAACTCTATAAAGGTGTGTAGTAATTTAACCTTTTGTTTTTTGAAAATTATTTCTCGTCGATATGAAAGTTCAGTACCAAATGTTTCCAAAACCGTATTGCAAGTGAGGCGTATTGACAGAGCTTCGGTGCATTTGCACGGATGGCAGACAGGTTCGTAAACACAACGGTATATTAACATTGCTGTCTGTGAATGGGCTAGTTGCAAAGGCGCCTTCTATCTGAGCAGCACAACTGTTTAGTCAGCCTTGGCAATATTTTTTTTTAAAGTTATGCTTAATAGCCTAGAAAAAAGTGTGAGTGCCTAGGCTATGTTGAGAAGTTGTGCAGTGCTGACATTATAGAACAATGTGGAACAACTGTGCCAAGCTCAGTGAACAGTGCCAGAGCGCACCACAACCACATCCGGTGAGGGAGGGTGAAGTCTGGGTGAAGGAAATGAAATTAAAAGGAGATAAAAAAAGGAATGTGCTCCCATGTCTGCACAGCATGGACACATTATAGGCCTATTACTTAATATATTAAATGTGTTATAGTCTAACATCACTGTGATAGCCTAGCCTACTGATCCTTTCCTCACCTGACTTGACACCTATGGCCAGGTGTGGTCCACGTTTTGCCTAGTAGCCAATTTCAAAACTTGGTTGTACATCAGCAGTTTTCCTCTTGTTATATCTCATTCACTGACTGTCACTCAATTAGCCCATGTCAGTAATGTTGGGGGGATAAATGAGTCTATTTAGTCTAACTAAACCAGCTATCTAAACTTGTAGTTAACATGAATTACTGACTGGGCACACAGGGCACCTGCTCAGGGGCCCAGATCTCCAGGGGACCCACACTTAACATGTCATAAATGTCATAAATCATAGTAACATGTGTAGAATTGCAAGACATCTGCTCTAAAACTGCAACAATAAAAGCATTATGTCAAGCAAACTTATTTGTTCACCATTTGCTAATAAAATACCTTCTCCTCTGTATATATTAAATTATAGTTTTTAATTCAGATGCTGAGTTAGTGTGAGTTAATGTGTAGCAGCTATAGCTAATAGGCTATGTGTTTGTAGATCGACTGAGGTGAATGAAGCTGCAGCAACCAATATGATTGATAATGGCTGGGGTCATATAGAAATTAAGTAAATGAGCTTAAACTTTCTTCAAATGTAATGGACCCTGGCTACAGCCGTGGCTATACACTAAGCAGTGTGATTGACAGATGTGATAGCTCTCACCTAATAGCAGCAGTTTGAGTTCCCTGCGCGAGTCTTTCTTGTCCCGCCGCAGCTGCCTGTCAATCTCCTGATTGATTCTCTGATTCTCCTTCTCCTCGGCCGACATACAACATCCAGCCATCATTGACGCAGTCACTGTCCAATGTCCCCTCTGTTTGCACTTACAGCACTGGAGAAGATGGAGCAGTAGACACGGGAGTCCCAATGAAAGGCCAACCTGTCTGTCCAATTAGTTCCTCCCGGTCGGAATGCGCATAGCAAATAAATTGTTATTTTCGTTTTCCCGTTTGATCTTTCTGTCTGAAGTTCCCGGAATCGTCTCCTTCCCAGTTGTCGGTATAGGAATATACTAACCTCCTGCTCTACAGGTAACAGCTACAAGCTGTGGGTGAACATTAGACTGGCAGTGCGCATATGTTTCCTGGCGCTTGGTCACATCCTGAACTTTATCCAAGGCAGTAGAAGGACACATCTCCACCGGGGCGGGGACGGGCGCGCCTACAGTAGATGCCCGAATATGATATAGTTACTTACAAGGAGCCTGCAGGAAGCAGGGCCGGTTCTAGCCTTTGAGGGCCCTAAGCAAAGTTTGGTTGGGGGCCCCCCACCTTGCACAAAATATTTTATCAGCTCCCTTGTTGATGGTGGAGAGGAAAGTTCATTTCCTGCAATTCTACACATTTTGCCATGGGGCGTAGAGAAAATGTGGCAGTTTTAAAGCACCTTTTCAGCATTTCTACCAAATTTGCCATGAGTCAGAGGGAAACATTTAGCAGTTTTACAGCAAATTTCCTGCAATTCTAGTCATTTTGGAATTACTTATGCCTTATCGATATTGTATCTGAGTTAGAATGACTAACAAAATGGCTAGAAATGGGGCTCCCTGGAGGTCAGGCTCTGTGAGCTGGTAGGTATTCGGGGAGGATTACTATAAATTTAGATAGCTGGCTAGATTAACTAACAATGTAAAAATTGGTAGATGACATGGCTAATTAAGTGACTGTCAGTGACTGACATAACAAAATAAAAACTGCTGATGAAATGACACCTGGTGTATTCTACTATTCTATCACTCAATAGTAAGTTGAGACTCCGACTCCAGTTGCTAAAATATATACACTACCGGTCAAAAGTTTTAGAACACCTACCGAGTCAAGAGTTTTCTATATTTTTACTATTTTCTACATTGTAGAATAATAGTGAAGATATCAAAACTATGAAAGAACACATATGGAATAATGTAGTAACCAAAAAAGTGTTAAGCAAATCAAAATATATTTTATATTTGAGATTTTTCAAAGTAACCACCATTTGCCTTGATGACAGCTTTGCATACTCTTGGCATTCTCTTAACCAGCTTCACCTGGAATGCTTTTCCAACAGTCTTGATGGAGTTCCCACATATGCTGAGCACTTGTTGGCTGCTTTTCCTTCACTCTGTGGTCCGACTCATCTCAAACCATCTCAATTGGGTTGAGGTCGGGTGATTGTGGAGGCCAGGTCATCTGATGCAGCACTCCATCACTCTCCTTCTTGGTCAAATTACCTTTACACAGCCTGGAAGTGTGCTTCGGGTCATTGTCCTGTTGAAAAATAAATGATAGCCAGATGTGATGCAAACCAGATGGGATGGCGTATCGCTGCAGAATGCTATGGTAGCCATGCTGGTTAAGTGTGCCTTGAATTCTAAATAAATCACAGACAGTGACACCAGCAAAGCACCCCACACAATCACACCTCCTCCTACATGCTTCACGTGGGAACCACACATGCGGAGATCCTCCGTTCACTTACTCTATGTCTGACAAAGACCTGGCGGTTGGAACCAAAAATCGCAGACAAAAGGACAGATTTCCACCGGTCTAATATCCATTTCTTGTGTTTCTTGGCCAAGCAAGTCTCTTCTTATTATTTATGTCCTTTAGTAGTGGTTTATTTGCAGCAATTCGACCATGAAGGCCTGATTCACGTAGTCTCCTCTGAACAGTTGAGATGTGTCTGTTACTTGAACTCTGTGAAGCATTTATTTGGGCTGCAATTTGAGTGCAGTTAATCGCCGATTTCGGAGGCTGGTAACTCCAATGGCTTATCCTCCACAACAGAAGTATCTTTGGGTCTTCCATTCCTGTGGCGATCCTCATCAGAGCTAGTTTCATCATAGCGCTTGATGTTTTTTTGCGACTGCAAAAGAAACTTTCAAAGTTCTTGACATTTTCCAGATTGACTGACCTTCATATCTTAAAATAATAATGGGCTGTCATTTCTCTTTGCTTAATTGAGCTGTTCTTTCCATAATATGGACTTGGTATTTTACCAAATAGGGCTATATTCTATATAGCAACACAACGATTGTCTCAAACGCATGAAGGAAAGAAATTCCACAAATTAACTTTAGCAAGGCACATCTGTTAATTGAAATGCATTCCAGGTGACTACCTCATGAAGCTGATTGAGTGAATGCCTAGAGTGTGCAAAGCTGTCATCAAGGCAAAGCGTGGCTTTTTTGGAGAATCTCAAATATAACATTTTGGTTACTACATGATTCCATGTGTTATTTCATAGTTTTGATGTCTTCACTATTATTCTACAATGTAGAAAATAGTACAAATAATGAAAACGCTTGAATGAGTAGGTGTGTTCAAACGTTTGACTGGTACTGCATATCTTTTTTTATTGTTCAGGGGCCCCCGAGCAGTCGGGGGGGTTATGTCACTTATGCCTGGAACCAGCCCTGGCAGGAAGCACTGTAATGTAACAATATTTGACCTGGCCAATTGGAAATCTAGGACCACATGACAAAAGGATAACAGGAACACTTACATCAAGACTCCCAATTTACAGTCTTCCTGGTTTAGAAATAAGATTAGTTGAATTCTTTGTTTGGGCTAATCATATTAAGTCTAACATTTCAATCAAATGTAACATAAATATGAATCCTCTTGAACTCCTCTGCAGGGTTTACCTGTCTGTCGCAACTATGCCAGTCACCTCACAAGGTAAATATCCGGCAAGTGACTCCAGGATAGGGGTTCTTTATGGTATCTTTATCTCTATGTATGTGTGTGTTGCAAATTTATTGTAGGAAAATACTTTGCTGTACTCACTTTATTTGTCTTCCCTGGGAAATGTTCTAGCTGGCTTCCTATCCTTCTGGTCTGTGTGAATACTGAAACATGTTCACAGAGGAGTCTCATTCAGAGAGAGGTAACATATGATGAAGTGTTCCTTAATTAAATGAGAGCAGGAGGCCCAGCTCCCACAATAAGACAACATGTACAAGTTAACTTCTTCTATCACTTGTATGTAGTTCATAAACAAATCCGTACATTCTGATGATTGGCCATCAATAGCTTTTATTAATGTACCATCCATTAATATATCCATTCAAACAAATTTGGGTTCCTAGCATATTGTGATAGTGGTGCACATTCTTTTTTTTGGCAAGTGCCACATTTGGTCCGCGACCTGCATTCTAACCCATCACCCACCCCGATAATCAAGTGCCCACATGTTCCATCCCATAGCCCCCTACCCCTTCAGTATTATAGATCTGAACGCGAGGTCGTGTTTATTATGTGTAACCGGATTCAGTGTACTAGCTTAGCATATAGCGCTGCCTCCCAGAACTTGCCTCGGACTGTTCTTGAACCATGGTCCTTTACCTTGCCTACACACGTGACCGCCCGCTTGACAACGTGCGAACCATTTGAGCTTATACGAAAAGGTACCAGTTGGTCAGCTCCATTAGCCGAGGAATTAATTTACAATACGTTCTTAACTCCATTGAATAGGCACCAAACGTAAAACATCAACTGCAACCTGGCTTTTTCCAATAAGAAAAACTAGAATTTTCTTGTTCCGTTGTTAAAAAAAAACGTTTTTGTTGCATGCATAATGAACACGACCCAGAATAAATTCAAGCATGTAGGGACTAGGGGGTGGTTCGAATGTAGAGGTGGTTTTCGTGGACCCTCGACAGCAAAAAGACACTGGAAGGTGTCTTTGAGAGGCGTATGGATTGTTCTCCTGGTCACAGCTCAGTCTTAAATGTTAACATAAGAAACCTCAGGGGTTGCAGCATTACGTTAAATGGCCAATGAACAATTAGCCCCAACAGAACCCGCAGTCCCAGTGTGGGGATGACAAGGGCAAATGGGGAAACTGCAGAGTGCTGTCTCCAAGGCCCTGTTTGAATAAATAAAATAGCTAACAAATGTAGTCAAATAAAGAAAGGAGTCGGATAATGCGTGATGTGGTCATTCCTACATGACAAGTGCTCTTTTCCTGAAGCCAGTATTTTGATTTAAACCAATGGAATTAGCCAGGTAATTTCAGTCTGCATTTTTTTTTTTACACGAAAGTCAATTAGCAAAAGCGATTGCAGCTTCTGGCATATCGTTTCGTTAGATCATATTGATTGTAGTTCTGAAACTGCAATTCATTTGTTGTTGAGAAATGAACTGGCAAAAACATATACATTCTCATTTTAAAAACAAACAAACGTAAATATTTTTCCCCCAAACGAATTAGCCATACATTAGACATACAATACAATTACATAGATACATTTTTTCAATACCACACATTCAATCTGCCAAAAATAATGATTACAAAGACAACATGCATGCTGCCATATATATATATATATATATATGAGAGAGAGATGTATGTAAAATGATTATAGCATTCATAATTGCACTATACCTCAATAAAATGTCAATTACAGGGTTATGTTTAGGGAATTGTTACAAAAAATGTACATACTCAGAGAAATAACTGGGAGTCAGAGCCACTGCCCCTTTTAAAGTGGGAAACAGCTAATCATCTCCACTGCTAACAAACCAAAACAGTCGGACAGCTGGGCTGTGATTGGACAATCAAAAGGACAGAGCTGCATTGTGATTTCTCAGTCTATGTGAGACACTGGCACTGTGATTGGCTGCCACAGCTGCCTTTCAGCTCAGTCCAGGCAGTGAGAGAAGACTAGCGGCCCCTCTACGAAAGAAGAGCCCTTGACAAAAGCGGATTCTCACAACTGAATCTGTGTTACCCATCACTAATAGAGCAATTTCCTCCATCCCCCTGGTCCCCGCCTCCGTTTGGTCAAAATAAAATAATTTCATACTGTGCAAGGTGAACCAAACCCAAGACTTGGATAAAAAGGCCTATGGAATACAACCGACCACATAATCACAACTGGTCACAACTGGTCACCAGAGGACTTCAGCTTCTACTGTCAATAGTATTATAATTTCCATACAATGACCACAAAACGATTGGCCACTCAATTTGGCATTAACAACACAACAACTCTATGAACTCCAGTGAATGTGTGTTTTGTCAGGCTTGGCATACTGACTCAAACGAGTGGTTTTGGCATTCAACAATGAATACGAGATGGGGGAGGAGTGCGTAACCAAAAACGGGAAACTCTTTAAAATGGTTACGTGTGCATTGGCAACTCTTGGTGCCTTCAAAAGGCTGGTGTCCCGTCCTGCTTCCAATACACTTTCTAGTTGACTGTGCAAAGGGGAGCGTCGAGTTAACCTTACTGTACTTCCTTTTGGCATCGGAAATAAACAGGACCTTAAAAAAGTCTGCGTGGCACAGCGCGCGACATCAACACTGTCTCATCAATAACCTTTTCCTGACCCCGGGGCCTGTGATGGACAATGAGTATCATGGTGCTCACTCCACAACCTAGTTACACGGATAACCTCCTGCCCTGCTGTGTGGCTCAAACGACTCCCACGTCAAACGCTACCAAATCATTTGATGCAATAACGAAAAACAAAAACAGTATCAACCCTTTTCACCCTTTCTGAGGAAAATAAGTGTGAGGCAGAAGAATGGACGCCACAGACCGGCGGTGGAATGGACCGACTGGGTCAAATCAGAAACACAGAAGGCAGGAGCACCTTGGAATCAAGATCAGAGGCGGACGAAACCCAGCTGTCACTTTGCGTGTCTTGAAAATAAATTAGCCTAAAACAATTGGAGGAACGGTGCTGTACATATCCAACAACGACATTTAAACCCCCCAAAATCCCCTCAATAATGTTTTTCTTTTAAATAGACAAAAGAAAGGAAGGGTCAACAATGGCAATAAATTAGCATTACGCAACCATTAGATGTTTGTTTTGGCAGTCAGTTTGACATTCAGTCAGTCAATGTTGGAGAAGGGCCTCGGCCCCAGTCATGCTCCGCTCATGCCGAAGAAGTCCCTTCTAGGATTCTAACTCTATGGCTTTCACACCAGGTTATACTCCTTCAGGTTGAGTTGCAGGATGGTGTCTTTGACTGCGGCGAACACAAAGCGGATGTTCTCGGTGTCCGTGGCGCAGGTGAAGTGGGAGTAGATGATCTTGTCGCTGTCTGGGTTCAGGTCCACAAACATCTTCAGGATGAACTCGCGGCCCGCCTGGGCGTCTCTCTGGGGACCTATGTTAGAGACAAACACATATTACAAGCTTTGTTATAACACATTATAAAGGCTCATTCGTGCTTTTAACAAGTCATAAAGCATAGAGGTTTTAGGGAACTTTATTTTTCCTGAGGGAATTCAATTTGTGGTCGGGCCCCTGACTCCAAATAGCAAACGGGTGCGGCCCCTCACCGTCATACTCCGGGAAGTAGTCAACCAGGTGGGAGTAATTGATCTTCTCCTCCAGCAGATCCTTCTTGTTGAGGAAGAGGATGACAGAGGAGTTCTGGAACCAGGGATATGTGATGATGGTCCTAAACAAGGCTTTGCTCTCCTCCATTCGGTTCTGAGGAAGAGACGAAAACAGTTTGTCAAGTCCAGCTGCTATCATTGAAGGGATAGTTCAGTTCAGCTATACTATCCCGTTAAGTACAGGTTTAAATCAACTTTGTACAGCCCAAGAGAGAGAGAGAGAGAAAGAGAAAGCAGTGGAGAGGGTCAAGAGCTTCAACTTCCTCTGTGTCCACACCACGGAGGACTTAACATGGCCCTCTCACACCAGCACAGTCGTGAAGAAAGCACGGCAGTGCCTCTTCTCCCTCAGGAGGTTTGAAACAATTCCGCGTGGTCTCTCAGATCCTTAGGAACTTTTGCACCTGTACCATCAAGAGCATGGCAATTGCACCAACCTCGACCGGAAGGCCCTACATAGGATGGTGTGGACGTCCAAGCGCAACACTGGGGATCAGCTCCCAGCCGTCCAGGACGTACATGCCGGGCGATGTCTAAGAAAGGGCCGAAAAATTGCAAAAGATTCCAGCTACAGGAGACATGGACTATTCTCCAGGCTCCCGTCTTGCAGGCGGTACCGGTGCATCAAGGCTCAGACCAACAGACTCCTAAACAGCTTCCATCCCCTGTTAAAATGGCTAACAACTACACTTGATCTTAGCCAAAAGCCAGGGAAGTTTAACAACTACTGCTCCCCTTAAACCTACGCTTCTGATAAAATGATTATTCATTAGATACATTACTACCGCTACAATGCTGTTCATTGAATATTGATTGCAATTACCATTAATATCTATACTACTACTTGACAATATTACTCCTTTTTACATGTATATATTACCATCAGCATGTTATCATAAGTATTTACCGGTATATATTCCTGTTACCAGTCTCTTTTCAGCCCTGTTTACATTTCCGTCTATCAGTCCAACACTGATACTCTTGCACACCCCCACACGCTTACACTTACATACACACACTTACCACCACACACACTCCCACCCACCACTTATGCTGCTGCCATACTGTTTACTACTATTATTATTATTTATCCTGCTACCAGTCACTTTCTCCTAATCCCTGCCTACATGTACATATCTACTTCAAATACTCCAGTATCCCTGCACAATGTACATTTGGTACTGGCACAGACACTGTATATATCTTCCTCTCATTTTCTTGTTTCTCTTGTTTTTTTTTTATTACATTTTTACTATTTTGATATTGAATACTGCACTGTTGGGTAGCGGCTACAATTGAGGCATTTCACTGTACTTGTCCATGTGACAAATAAAACAAATAAAAAAATGAAACATTTGTGTGTGGTTCTTTGCAAGCAGTACAAACAACCTTTCAGGTCTTCCAAACCTCTGATTTACATGAAGGTTTAAACTGCAGGTTTGAAGTACAGGGGGAAAACGGTAAAATGGCATAGCTTTACATCCATAAGCTATCAAAATAAAGAGAGCCGGCAGCTGAAGCGTTGGTGATTAGCAGGATGTGTACTCCGAGCATGCACTGACTAACTCGCAAGTGTCTTCACTGACATTTTCAACCTCTCCCTGTCTGAGTCTGTAATACCAACATGTTTCAAGCAGACCACCATAGTCCCTGTGCCCAAAAACACTAAGGTAACCTTCCTAAATGACTATCAACCCGTAGCACTCACGTCTGTATCCATGAAATGCTTTGAAAGACTGGTCATGGCTAACATCAACAACTTTATCCCAGGAACTCTAGACCCACTCCAATTTGCATACAGCACCAACAGATCCACAGATGATGCAATCTCTATTGCACTCCACAATTCCCTTTCACACCTGGACAAAAGGAACACCTATGTGAGAATGCTATTCATTGACTACAGCTCAGGTTTCAACACCATAGTGCCCTCAAAGCTCATCACTAAGCTAAGGACCCTGGGATTAAACACCTCCCTCTGCAACTGGATCCTGGACTTCCTGACAGGCCACCCCCAGGTGGTGAGGGTAGGTAACAACAAATCCATCACGCTGATCCTCAACACGGGGACACATCAGGGGTGCGTGCTCAGTCCCCTCCTGTAATCTCTGTTCACTCATGACTGCATGGCCAGGCATGACTCCAACCCCATCACCGACAACGATGAGACAGACTATAGGGAGGAGGTCAGACCTGACAGTGTGGTGCAAGGACAACAACCTCTCCCTCAACGTGATCAGTACAAAGGAGATGATTGTGGACTACAGGAAAAGGAGGGCCGAGCACGCCCCCATTCTCATCGACGGGGCTGCAGTGGAGCAGGTTGAGAGCTTCAAGTTCCTTGGCGTCCACATCACCAAAAACGAACATGGTCCAAGCACACCAAGACAGTTGTGAAGAGGGCACGACACAACCTATTCCCCCTCAGGAAACTGAAAAGATTTGGCATGGGTCCTCAGATCCTCAAAAGGCTTTACAGCTGCACAATCGAGAGCATCCTGATGGGCTGCATCACTGCCTGGTATGGCAACTGCTCGTCCTCTGACCGCAAGGAACGACAGAGGGTAGTACGTATGGCCCAGTACATCACTGGGGCCAAGCTTCCTGCCATCCAGGACTTTTATACCAGGCGGTGTCAGAGGAAGGCCCCAAAAATTGTCAGAGACTCCAGCCACCCTAGTCATAGACTGTTCTCTCTGCTACCGCATGGCAAGCGGTACTGGGAGTTTATATAGAGAGCGTGCGACTCTTTATTTTTATAGCGTCTATTTTTTTTGCCGTTAGTCAGCACCTCTACATAAAATAATTTTCTCTGGGTGTGCGCCAGCTCATGTTTTTAATATAGCTTTACATTCAACCAACTGGTCTTATGTTATTTATATTGTATCGTCACTGTAAACATTAATTGCCTGATTACAGATGTTTAAATGGTCTCTCTCTGGTTTTATCCTATGGACACAGGTTTCCACTGACAAAGTGGAAAAGTCAAGAGCATTCTGGGAAATGCTGGGAACACACAGATGGTGTGTATTCTCTTGAAGAAGTTCTGTCGCCCGTAGGCTGTATTCAAAACAGCTGTAGGAGTAATTTACAACTGCTTTCCAAGTGAAAGGGAGGTCTAGCTGGTAAAAGCCAGGAAAAAGCAGTGTCTTATTTCCATTATTTTAAATAAGGACAAGCCTTTCTCTTTCAGACGCACAGAGAGGTGTGCTTCTAAAACCCCCATATACACCATAGTTGAGAGAGAGAAGACCATAGCCACAGATATATTCACATTCTTTTGCCCATGGGAATAATGTCATTCGAGTAGAAAGACTGAATTGTACAATGGTTCAGAGACCTGTAATTAACTTACTTTGTTAGAGGTTATTTGAGGTCCTATTGTCAAATGATGTCATTTCATGCAAAGTTATGTTATCTAAATAGTAAAATAGGTGTACTTTCTGAGTGTGTGAGTTAGTTAAACATACTGCAGGGCTCGACATGCGTGCTTGTCTTCTTGTCCGGAACATGGAAAACAAAATTGTCGGACAAGAAGAAGAATCACAATAGCAAACAATTACTCCGATCAAAATTGGATCAGTGAAGCCAACACTGGAATAATATTCAAATACATTTTTCAAGTCCATAAATAAAAAAGCATACATGTCAAAGTGTAGGTGATATGCACATTGGCCAAACAGATTCTGACAGGAGAGAGGCGCCAGAAAATGTAGCCAAACTTTAATGACCCTTTAAGTGACGGAAATATAGGCTAAGCGCCAGTCATGTTTGGCAAATATAGTGAAAGATAATTAACATTAGGTTTGATTCTGTCGACACAGGCCCACTCATGGCACTGTCCGTTCAGATCAAATGGTCACAAGGCTGGAGAGTGAAGAACAGTGCAGCACATCACCCACCTGAGCGGAGGAGGCCAGCATTTTGAAACAATTTAACCATAAACTTCATTGTTTATAACCTGGACGTTTTTTCAGAGTAGCCTAGGCTAGCCAAAATACAACCATATAAATGTTGAGCGAATTATTTTATAAACAATTATTATACCTTTGAAACCAGCATTGTTCTCATATTCTATTGGTTTTCAAATCAACATTATTTTATTGACCAGCAGCCAAAGGCATAATCGTAGTCATACCAGTAACGCACACTTGTGGTTATATTTATAACATTTTGTTTTTTTGGACAAGATTAAAGAACCCTTTACTAAAGAAGGCCAGAAAGCATTTGTACCCTTTGACTTTTTACACATTTTTCTGTGTTACAGCCTGAATTTAAAATGTATTCAATTGAGATGTTTTTGGTCACTAGCCTACACACAATACCCCATAATGTGGAATTTGGGTTCTCTACATTTTTACAAATTAATTAAAAATGAAGAGTTGAAATGTCTTGAGTCAATAACTATTCAACCACTTTGTTATGGCAATCCTAAATAAGTTGAGGAGTAAAAATGTGCTTAACAAGTCACACAATACGTTGCATGGACTCACTCTTTGTACAATAATAGTGTTTATCATGACTTACTCATCTCTATACCCCACACACAATTATCTGTAAGGTAAGGGCACCTATTAGTGGATGGGTACAAACAAACAGACATTGAATATTCCTTTGTGCAAGGTGAAGTTATTAATTACACTTCGGATGGTGTATCAATACACTCAGTCACTACAAAGATAGAGGCGACCTTCCCAACTCAGTTGCCAGAGAGGAAGGAAACGACTCAGGGATTTCACCATGAGGCCAAAGGTGACTTTAAAACAGTTACAGAGTTTAATAGGATAAAACTGAGGATGGATCAACAAAATTGTAGTTACTACACAATACTAACCTAATTGACAGAGCGAAAAGAAGGAACCCTGTACAGAATAAAAATATTCCAAGACATGCATCCCGTTTGCAACAAAGTAATACTGCAAAAAATATGGCAAAGCAATTCACTTTTTGTCCTGACTACAACATGTTATATTAGGGGCAAATCCTATACAACACATTACTTAGTACCACTCTCCATATTTTCAAGCAAAGTGGTGGCTGTGTCATGTTATGGGTATGCTTGTAATCGTTAAGGACTGGGGAGTTCTTCAGGAAAAATAAGAAACGGAATGGAGCTAAGCCTAGTCAAAATCATAGAGGAAAACCTGATTCAGACTGCTTTCCACCAGACACTGGGAGATTAATTCACCTTTCAGCAGGAAAATAACAAGGCCAAATCTACACTGAAGTTGCTTACCAAGAAGACAGTGAATGTTCCCGAGTGGCCGAGTTACAGTTTTGACATAAATTTGCTTCAAAATCTATGGCAAGACCTAAAAATGGTTGTCTAGCAATGATCAATAAACAATTTGACAGAGTTTGAAGTATTTTGAAAAGAATAATGGACAAATGTTGCACAATCCAAGTGTGTAGAGCTCGTAGAGACGTACCCAGAAAGACTGTGATCGCTGCCAAAGGTGATTCTATGTATTGACTCAGGGGGTTGAATAATTATCTATTCAAGATACAGTGCCTTGCGAAAGTATTCGGCCCCCTTGAACTTTGCGACCTTTTGCCACATTTCAGGCTTCAAACATTAAAGATATAAAACTGTATGTTTTGTGAAGAATCAACAACAAGTGGGACACAATCATGAAGTGGAACGACATTTATTGGATATTTCAAACTTTTTTTAACAAATCAAAAACTGAAAAATTGGGCGTGTAAAATTATTCAGCCCCCTTAAGTTAATACTTTGTAGCGCCACCTTTTGCTGCAATTACAGCTGTATGTCGCTTGGGGAATGTCTCTATCAGTTTTGCACATCGAGAGACTGAATTCTTTTCCCATTCCTCCTTGCAAAACAGCTCGAGCTCAGTGAGGTTGGATGGAGAGCATTTGTGAACAGCAGTTTTCAGTTCTTTCCACAGATTCTCGATTGGATTCAGGTCTGGACTTTGACTTGGCCATTCTAACACCTGGATATGTTTATTTTTGAACCATTCCATTGTAGATTTTGCTTTATGTTTTGGATCATTGTCTTGTTGGAAGACAAATCTCCGTCCCAGTCTCAGGTCTTTTGCAGACTCCATCAGGTTTTCTTCCAGAATGGTCCTGTATTTGGCTCCATCCATCTTCCCATCAATTTTAACCATCTTCCCTGTCCCTGCTGAAGAAAAGCAGGCCCAAACCATGATGCTGCCACCACCATGTTTGACAGTGGGGATGGTGGGTTCAGGGTGATGAGCTGTGTTGCTTTTACGCCAAACATAACATTTTGCATTGTTGCCAAAAAGTTCAATTTTGGTTTCATCTGACCAGAGCACCTTGTTCCACATGTTTGGTGTGTCTCCCAGGTGGCTTGTGGCAAACTTTAAACAACACTTTTTATGGATATCTTTAAGAAATGGCTTTCTTCTTGCCACTCTTCCATAAAGGCCAGATTTGTGCAATATACGACTGATTGTTGTCCTATGGACAGAGTCTCCCACCTCAGCTGTAGATCTCTGCAGTTCATCCAGAGTGATCATGGGCCTCTTGGCTGCATCTCTGATCAGTCTTCTCCTTGTATGAGCTGAAAGTTTAGAGGGACGGCCAGGTCTTGGTAGATTTGCAGTGGTCTGATACTCCTTCCATTTCAATAGTATTGCTTGCACAGTGCTCCTTGGGATGTTTAAAGCTTGGGAAATCTTTTTGTATCCAAATCCGGCTTTAAACTTCTTCACAACAGTATCTCGGACCTGCCTGGTGTGTTCCTTGTTCTTCATGATGCTCTCTGCGCTTTTAACGGACCTCTGAGACTATCACGGTGCAGGTGCATTTATACGGAGACTTGATTACACACAGGTGGATTGTATTTATCATCATTAGTCATTTAGGTCAACATTGGATCATTCAGAGATCCTCACTGAACTTCTGGAGAGAGTTTGCTGCACTGAAAGTAAAGGGGCTGAATAATTTTGCGCGCCCAATTTTTCAGTTTTTGATTTGTTAAAAAAGTTTGAAATATCCAATAAATGTCATTCCACTTCATGATTGTGTCCCACTTGTTGTTGATTCTTCACAAAAAAATACAGTTTTATATATTTATGTTTGAAGCCTGAAATGTGGCAAAAGGTTGCAAAGTTCAAGGGGGCCGAATAATTTCGCAAGGCACTGTATATTGGTGTTTTATTTTTCAGAAATGTTTTACAAATGTTAAAAATGTTCCTTCCATTTTGACATTATAGAGTACTTTGTGTAGATCGTTGACAAAAAAAGACAATTAATCCCTTTTAATCCCACAAAATGTGGAAAAAGTCAAGGGGTGTGAATACTTTCTGAAGGCATTGAACTAAATATACCCAGTGAAGGCAAAGAACTTAGAGTATAATGGGGATTTTAGAAAGAAAATGCTAACAAAAGCTAACCCAGTCACATCAAACTCTGAAATGCCAGCTAATATTCCCTTTTAATTTGTTTCAGCTGTTTTGCATTGACATTTATAGCCATATTAATGAGGCTGCTGCATGATTTGCTTTATCTTGGCCAGGTTGCAGTTGTAAATGAGAACTTGTCCTCAACTGGCCTACCTGGTTAAATAAAGGTAAAATATTTTTTCCCCCGTATGGTCAGAAAGATGGCTAGCTGACATCTGAAACCGGTAGCCCTCTATGGCAGGAGGATGATCGATTTCATATTTTGAAACATTGTTGCCGAGTTCTGAGTGGCAAACAGCAAGGTTGATACAAACCAGTGCTGTTGCAAACTAAATGCTATCTAGAAGCATGAGGAATAATGTGTTTAATGAAAGCTTACAGTCTTGGATTAAAAAAGGGGTTCTATATAGAAACCAACTGTCATTCCAGTATAACCACGCAAGAGGACGGTGATTGAACCAACTTGCATGTCGCCTACCAATAAGCACGTTATTTTTCAATATATTAAGGTAAACAAAGTTGATTATTTAATTCAATAATAATAATCATATGATAAACTATACGCTAGATAAATAAAGTTGAAAGAATTTGAGCGTGTTTGTAAGATAGCTAGCTACGTTAGCTAAGTTAGCTTACTGAACAAAAAAAAGCTAGGCTACTTGCATTTGCCACTTTACAAGTTAGCCAGCTAACTCTTTCAAATAAACACACTTTTCTGTTATGGGATATGCCAGACCCAGCCTGACATTGGCAATTTGCTAATTGTTACTTTATTTCAGTGTGGAGTCAATTGAGGGGACAATGTGTCATGAAGCCCTTAGAAGACTGTTGCTGACTGAGAGGCGGAATGTATAAATTATTTATAATAAATTATGTATAATACGTCTCAGTGATTTAATAGCCTAGTTAATCATTACATGACTTTTAAACACACGGTTTATGTTTTGCTCAGTTTGGCAGTAACCCAGAACTAACAGAGGCAGAGGATCTCTCTTTTGGCTGCTGCTGACAACAACTGCATGTAAGTAGTTAGTAATTCTATGTCTGCATTGAATTTTGTCTTCATTTTGTCAGATGAACTCATGCTTAGTTCTGAAGATTATCTCATGTTTTTGCTCCTCAGTCAGGCAACAACCCATACTGTAGTGACGGTAGATAGCCCAGTGGCTAAGGAGTGGGACTAGGGTCAGTTTGTTTATCTGGAGTACTTCTCCTGTCCTATTCGGTGTCCTGTGTAAATCTAAGTGTGCGTTCTCTAATTCTCTCCTTCTCTCCTTCTTTCTCTCTCTCGGAGGACCTGAGCCCTAGAACCATGCCCCAGGACTACCTGACATGATGACTCCTTGCTGTCCCCAGTCCACCTGGCCATGCTGCTGCTCCAGTTTCAACTGGCCTGGGCCCTAGGACCATGTCCCAGGACTACCTGACATGAGGACTCCTTGCTGTCCCCAGTCCACCTGGCCATGCTCCTGCTCCAGTTTCAACTGACCTGAGCCCTAGGACCGTGCCCCAGGACTACCTGACATGATGGCTCCTTGCTGTCCCCAGTCCACCTGACTGTGCTGCTGCTCCAGTTTCAACTGTTCTGCCTTATTATTATTTGACCATGCTGGTCATTTATGAACATTTGAACATCTTGGTCATTTTCTGTTATAATCTCTACCCGGCACAGCCAGAAGAGGACTGGCCACCCCACATAGCCCGGTTCCTCTCTAGGTTTCTTCCTAGGTTTTGGCCTTTCTAGGGAGTTTTTCCTAGCCACCGTGCTTTTACACCTGCATTGTTTGCTGTTTGGGGTTTTAGGCTGGGTTTCTGTACAGCACTTTGAGATATCAGCTGATGTACGAAGGGCTATATAAATAAATTTGATTTTGATTTTTTTTTTTTTTGACTAGTGGCAGGAGTTTTACAGGTGGATGAAAGGTGGCCAGTTGGAAAAAAATGAACAAAATGTATCTGATAACTATAGGGCTGATGGTTTCACATCCTCAAAAACATTCCCCCGACCGTTGGACCCTTGAGCAAGGCCCTTAACCCCACAACATGCTCTCCATCCAGGTGCTCTGGATGGAGAGCCTGCTACCGTCTCAACTGTATGTGTGAGGTCTGCTGTTTGGGGGGGGGGGGGACTGAGCAGAGATACATTTTTGTTGTTCACTGTAACTAATGAACAAAGTTGTATTGTATTGTGAAGAAGTTAGCAAGGGTTGACATGGACCATCATTCAAACGAAGAGATGCCTCCCTGGCCAGCAGGGCACATTTCCAATCTCTTTGCATATTATGATAATACATTGTAAAAAACAATGCTGATATTCTTTTGTCCATTATTGAAATGTTTATTAAATTATATTCTTAGCAAAAAATATGACTATTTAACAGTACTAGCTATCATTTATAAATGGCACCATGCAAGGTTCTATATGGAAGAATTTTGGTTCAATGAAGAAGAACCTCTAGGGTTCTGATCAATATATAGAAAGTTTTGTGGTTCCATATTTGAAGCAAGCGATAGAACCATTTTTGGTTTTACAAGGAAGCTTTGTTTCCTCAGAGTGCATGCTAGTTGATGCATCTTTACCCTTTCTTAATTTCTAACAGGTTTTTTCATCTCTGCCACATGAAACCGCTCTTACATGTGCAGTGGTCTGTCCCATAGTCTATTTGAACTGTGAACTTGTAATTGTAATGTTGTAATAATTTATAGGCTACCAAGATTGGCCAACCATCCTCCAGGAGAGCCTTAAAGGGGCAGTGTTTTTTTTAAACAGGCTTGAATATTCAAAGAAGCCAATAGGCAGAGTATAGCCTAGAGTATAGTCTGATTCTCTATCACATTTTATTTTTGTATGATGGTTCCTTTCATCATACAAGTAAAAAAAAAGTTAAAGTCAAGCCCTGCATACTGCACAGTTGTTAATAACAAAGCTCACCTCGTTATCAGATTCTACGAGCACCTGGTCATACTCGCTGAGTGCCACCAGAAACATGATGGATGTGACGTTCTCAAAGCAGTGGATCCACTTCCTCCTCTCTGACCTCTGACCTCCTACGTCCACCATCCTGTCATAGGAAGAGAGGAACAACATCAAGCACAATTGACTAGAGTACAACTACAGTTGGTATGGGAAAATAATGTAGGTCCTATTCGTGTTTGCTAGATGATTATTGTTTCATTTAAAGGTAGAATTTTGAAGTTAAAAAAAAACAGCTAGCATTTTTACAGCAAAGACATGCTTGAGACTAATGTTAAAACAACTGTACACGAGAAGATGTGTTAAACTACTTTTTTAGCACGGCTGTGCTGCGGTCGTAGGTACGAGGGGGAGCTGAGTATCAACATAACATTAAAACGATGTGTGACATATTTTCATTCAAAACTTTTTGTTTGATATATGTATTCATACTATTTCATCCTTCCACAAGGATAGTCCCGACACAAATCTAGGGTTGCTAGCCGAGCCGTCTGGTCGTTTGTTCAATGGTCCCAGTCAATATTCACGTCATATGAAGGAATTCCCCTAGACCACGCCCACATTGGGGGAAAGCAATCTGTCTTCCCCATTGACTCCCGATTGAAAAAGAGCTACCTTCTATTTAAAAAAATAAAATTAAAAAAACCATGCTAAAAAAGCTGCTGTGTTGTACAATGTACACTACCGGTCAAAAGTTTTAGAACACCTACTTATTCAAGGTTTTTTCTCCCTCTTTTCTTTTCTTTCTTTTTACTATTTTCTACATTGTAGAATAATAGTGAAGATATCAAAACTATGAAATAACACATATGGAATCATGTACTAACCAAACAAGTGTTAAACAAATCAAAATATATTTAATATTTGCGATTCTTCAAATAGTCACCCTTTACCTTGATGACAGCTTTGCACACTCTGGGTTCATTAGGTTGCTTTAACCCTAACTACATGTACAAATTACCTTGACTAACCTGTACCCCCGCACATTGACTCGGTACCGGTACCCCCTGTATATAGCCTCGTTATTGTTATTTTATTGTGTTCATTTTTAGATTTTTAAAAACTTTAGTTCATTTAGTAAACTTTTTCTTAACTCTATTTCTTGAACTGCATTGTTCGTTAAGGGCTTGTAAGTGAGCATTTCACAACACCTGTTGTATTCTGCGCATGTAACAAATCAAATTTGATTTGATTTGGGTGATTGATTAGTAATGCATAATAGAGCCGTCTGACAATCTCTCCTCAACAAAATATTTAAGGCTAATCAGTAGCCTACGTCAGCCTGACTAGGTTACCTTTATTTTGACTACTCCAGGATTTTTGGACCAACTCTCGGTGGTCAAGGAGTCGAGATAACGACTCTTTTGGAGTTGACACTCCACCACTCCACCACTCCACCACTACCCAATCACTTCAAACGGAAGCTGGAGAGACGGCTAACTAGCAGCATTTCGATTCGTTTGACTTGTTTTTTTATATTGACATTTCTTTGCATATAACCATGAAAGTTGTGTTGATGTATCATTTTTCCAGTATCAGAAAAGCTGTCTGTCTCATCCTGACAGACATGTTCATTCTCTAGTCTACACAATGGTGGAGATCGCAATACAAAAAAAGTACAATGTTGCAAAGGTCGGAGAGGCAGACAGCAATGTTTGTAGAAACCCGCCCGTTGTTGCAAACCAAACGTTAAGCTAGAACAAGGGGCAATAATGTGTTAAATAAAAGCCTTATTGCTTTTCTCTTGTCATTTACCCTGGTATCAAGAACAGCAGTGATATTTCGGGCGGAACAGTACACAAGTGTTTTTTGCGATGTACCTGTTGTTAATGGATTTTTTTTTAGATCGGCTTAGAACGGATCTCAAGCAATCACAATGCTTGTTTTGACCAACCCGTGGTAGAAGTTTAGTTTAAGTGTTTCGAAAAGTGTATTTCTGTGTCACTACACAACGATACAATAATTGAAAATACCGATTTAAAAAACAAACATATTGTGGACCACTCAAATAGATTTTTTAGATACTAAAAAACAAACAGTCAAACATGGTACAGGGGTCATCAAAAAGCAAAATACCATACATATTATTTACATGATTGTTACCTGATAAATTTCACACAATTTATTATTTTCATCTAGACCGTTAAAATTAGAGGTCGACCGATTCATCGGAATGGCCGATTAATTAGGGCCGATTTCAAGTTTTCGTGACAATCAGAAATCGGTATTTTTGGGCGCCGATTTCCGATTATTATTTTTTTATACCTTTTATTTAACTAGGCAAGTCAGTTAAGAACACATTCTTATTTTCAATGACTGCCTAGGAACTGTGGTTTAACTGCCTTGTCCAGGGGCAGAACGGCAGATTTTCACCTTGTCAGCTCAGGGGTTCCAATCTTGCAACCGCACAGTTAACTAGTCCAACGCTCTAACCATTGCACTTCACGAGTAGCCTGCCTGTTCTGTTACGCAAATGCAGTAGAAGCCAAGGTAAATTGCTAGCCAGCATTAAATTTATCTTATAAAAAACAATGAGTCATAATCACTAGTTATAACTACTAATCCAGTTTAGCAGGCAATATTAACCAGGTGAAATTGTGTCACTTCTCTTGCGTTCATTGCACGCAGAGTCAGGGTATATACAACAGTTTGGGCTGCCTGGCTCATTGCGAACTATTTTGCCAGAATTTTACGTAATTATGATATACATTGAAGGTTGTGCAATATAACAAGAATATTTAGACTTAGGGATGCCACCCATTAGATAAAATACCGAACGGTTCCGTATTTCACTGAAATAATAAACGTTTTGTTTTCGAAATGATAGTTTCCGGATTCCATCATATGAATGACCAAAGGCTCGTATTTATGTGTGTTATTATGTTATAATTAAGTCTGATTTGATAGAGCAGTCTGACTGAGCAGCAGCAGGCCCGTAATCATTCATTCAAACAGCACTTTTGTGCATTTTGCCAGCAGCTCTTCGCAAGCACAGCGCTGTTTATGACTTTAAGCCTACCAGCAGCTCTTCGCAAGCACAGCGCTGTTTATGACTTTAAGCCTATCAGCCTAATGGCTTGTGTAACCAATGTGAAATGGCTAGCTAGTTAGCTGGGTGTGCGCTAATACTGTTTCAAACGTCACTCGCTTTTAGATTTGGAGTAGTTATTCCCCTTGCGCTGCAAGGGCCGCGGCTTTTGTGGAGCGATGGGTAACGATGCTTCAAGTGTGGCTGTTGTCGATGTGTTCCTGGTTTGAGCCCAGTTAGGGGCGAGGAGGGGAACGGAAGCCATACTGTTACACTGGCAATACTATAGTGCCTATAAGAACATCCAATAGTCAAAGGTATATGAAATACAAAATGGTATAGAGAGAAATAGTCCTATAAATACTATATTAACTACAACCTAAAACCTCTTACCTTGGAATATTGAAGTCTCATGTTAAAAGGAACCACCAACTTTCATATGTTCTCATGTTCTGAGCAAGGAACTTAAACGTTTTTTTACATGGCACATATTTTACATGGCACACATTTTTACATGGCACATATTACTTTCTTCTCCAACACTTTGTTTTTGCATTATTTAAACCAAATTGAACATGTTTCATTATTTATTTGAAGCTACATTTGTTTTATTAATGTTTTATATTAAGTTAAAATAAGTGTTAATTCAGTATTGTTGTAATTGTCATTATTACAAAAACAACAAACAAAAAATTAATCGGACGATTAATCGGTATTGCCCCCCCACCCCAATAATCGGTATCGGTATTGAAAAATCAGAATCGGTCGACCTCTAGTTAAAGTTACTATTTTCGCTGTACAGCTGATAAAATATCATCCCTAATTTTGTTGTATAACCCACAGCAAAGCAAGGCATGAGCTACTGTTTCAATGGAACCATTGTTACACATGTTTATCTAAGAATGAGCAATAGTAAACTTGCAAGTCTATACTCTAGATACCCTAAGAATATAACATCAATTGATAGAGCTCCACCCTCTGGTCTGTTCTCCCCACTACATTAGTAGGCTAGATATAAGCAGTGCCTAGTGTGAGAACAGAGACAAACCTCAATCTCAGTGTGTCAGATATAGAATAGAAAATAATATAATGGAGTGTAGTAGAATAGGGTTGAATAGCTCAGTGAGATTGAGGGTTGGCATACCTGAAGATGACACTCTGGAGGTCGAAGGGGTACTCAATGATGCCCGTAGTGGGGACCCTAACCCTCAGCACATCCTGCTGGGTGGGCAGGTAAGAGGTCTCTGCAATCCGGTCCAATGCATTCATGTAACTATGGAGACAAAAAAAGGAGGGGGGGGGGTATTGTGAGTGCCCACTGCCTAGCAGGAGAGGAAATGTGATCAAGTAGTAGAGCTAGAGATCTCATTTACTCACTATTTGGTAGAGTCCGACAGCTGGTACTCCCGTCTCCGATCGTAGGCTTCCTGGATGCCCGGGTCATTCCATAAACACTTGATGGCATTTATGTAGGGGTTCTCAAACGTGTAGACTTTCTCCACATCCACCTCTTGGACCACGTTAGCGTTGCCCTGAGGGAGAGAAGAAAAAACAGACAGACACTCGTCCAGGTCAGACTTTTAGTCGACAGAAACAAATATATAAATTAAATGGCATTAATTTGAGGTTCTGTGAGTCTGAATTGGTACTAAAGCATAACCCAGGCTCAGGCAAACCAACCTGTCGGTGAGTATGGCCGGGTTCCAGGTGGACTATTTTGCAGTTGTAATGCGGAGACAATCAGATCTCGCGACACTTGAATAGGTGTTTAATTAACATCTAACACCATGCTCAGACTGGAAACGCACGTGCGCCATCGTGCGCAAATTGATTTTGTCCCCCGACACTAAATGCGATCACGGCACGCAGGTTGAAATATCAAAACAAACATTAAACATCTATGGCAATTTAGCTAGCTACCTTGCAGTTGCTAGCTAAATTTGTCCTATTTAGCTATCTTGCTGTTGCTAGCTAATTTGTCCTGGGATATAAACATTGAGTTGTTATTTTACCTGAAATGCACAAGGTCCTCTACTCCAACAATTATTCCATACATAAAACGGTCAATCAAATCGTTTCTAGTCATCTCTCCTCCTTCCAGGCTTTTTCGTCTTTGCACTCTATATGGTGCTTGGCATCTAACTTTCATAGGTGTATTACCATGGCCGACCGACTTCAGTTCATCTTTCAATCACCCACGTGGGTATAACCAATGAGGATATGGCACATGGGTATATGCTTCTATAAACCAATGAGGAGATGGGAGAGGCAGGACTTGCACCGCGCTCAGCGTCACAAATAGAACTGACTTCTATTTTTGCGCTTGGCAACGCAGACCCACGTTGGTGTGCGCGAGCACTGTGGGTGCAATGATTGAATAACATGTACAGTGGGGAGAACAAGTATTTGATACACTGCCGATTCTGCAGGTTTTCCTACTTACAAAGCATGTAGAGGTCTGTCATTTTTTATCACAGGTACACTTCAACTGTGAGAGACGGAATCTAAAACAAAAATCCAGAAAATCACATTGTATGATTTTTAAGTAATTAATCTGCATTTTATTGCATGACATAAGTATTTGATCACCTACCAACCAGTAAGAATTCCGGCTCTCACAGACCTGTTAGTTTTTCTTTAAGAAGCCCTCCTGTTCTCCACTCATTACCTGTATTAACTGCACCTGTTTGAACTCATTACCTGTATAAAAGACACCTGTCTACACACTCAATCAAACAGACTCCAACCTCTCCACAATGGCCAAAACCAGAGGGCTGTGTAAGGACATCAGGAATAAAATTATAGACCTGTACAAGGATGGGATGGGCTACAGGACAATAGGCAAGCAGCTTGGTGAGAAGGCAACAGCTGTTGGTGAAATTATTAGAAAATGGAAGAAGTTTAAGATGACGGTCAATCACCCTCGGTCTGGGGCTCCATGCAAGATCTCACCTTGTGGGGCATCAATGATCATGAGGAAGGTGAGGGATCAGCCCAGAACTACATGGCAGGACCTGGTCAATGACCTGAAGAGAGCTGGGACCACAGTCTCAAAGAAAACCATTAGTAACACACTACGCCGTCATGGATTAAAATCCTGCAGAGCACGCAAGGTCCCCCTGATCAAGACAGCGCATGTCCAGGCCTGTCTGAAGTTTGCCAATGACCATCTGGATGATCCAGAGGATGAATGGGAGAAGGTCATGTGGTCTGGTGAGACAAAAATAGAGCTTTTTGGTCTAAACTCAACTCGCCGTGTTTGGAGGAAGAAGAAGGATGAGTACAACCCCAAGGACACCATCCCAACCATGAAGCATGGAGGTGGAAACATTATCCTTTGGGGATGCTTTTCTGCAAAGGGGACAGAACGACTGCACCGTATTGAGGGGAGGATGGATGGTGTCATGCAGGTGAAAGAGGACCCAAAAGCGACTTAACAGAAACAGAGTTTATTTAAGTCCAAACAGGGAATAACAAAAATCCTCTAGTCTGTAGAGGGGAATAACTGGAGAAGCGGCCACAGACTGCAGGTGAACCCGGGTAGGCGCAGGCCGTAGTTGACAGAGACACCTGCTCACACGCAGCATCTGATGAAGGCAAAAAACACGACAGGACAGGGCGATACACAATCACAGCAAAAACACGACAGGACAGGGCGAAACGCAATCACAGCATGGTGAATACTAAACAAGGAACCGACGGGACAGGAACGGAACACAAAGGAATAAATAGGGACTCTAATCAGGGGAAAGGATCGGGAACAGGTGTGGGAAGACTAAATGATGATTAGGGGAATAGGAACAGCTGGGAGCGGGAACGGAACGATAGAGAGAAGAGAGAGCGAGAGAGTGAGAGAGGGAGGGGGAGAGAGAGGGAAAGAACCAAATAAGACCAGCAGAGGGAAACGAATAGAATGGGGAGCACAGGGACAAGACATGATAATAAATGACAAACATGACAGTACCCCCCCACTCACCGAGCGCCTCCTGGCGCACTCGAGGAGGAATCCTGGCGGCAACGGAGGAAATCATCGATGAGTGAACGGTCCAGCACGTCCCGAGACGGAACCCAACTCCTCTCCTCAGGATGCATTCATTGTAGCCGTAACCCTCCCAATCCACTAAGTATTGGTGACCCCGTCCCCGAGAACGCATGTCCATGATCTTATGTACCTTGTAAATAGGTGCGCTCTCGACAAGGACGGGAGGGGGAGGGAAGACAAACGGGGTGCGAAGAAAGGGCTTAACACAGGAGACATGGAAGACAGGATGGACGCGACGAAGATGTCGCGGAAGAAATATTGTCGCACAGCGACAGGATTGACGACCTGGGAGACACGGAACGGACCAATGAACCGCGGAGTCAACTTACGAGAAGCTGTCGTAAGAGGAAGGTTGCGAGTGGAAAGCCACACTCTCTGGCCGCAACAATACCTTGGACTCTTAATCCTGCGTTTATTGGCGGCTCTCACCGTCTGTGCCCTGTAACGGCAAAGTGCAGACCTCACCCTCCTCCAGGTGCGCTCACAACGTTGGACAAACGCTTGAGCGGAGGGAACGCTGGACTCGGCAAGCTGGGATGAGAACAGAGGAGGCTGGTAACCCAGACTACTCTGAAACGGAGATAACCCGGTAGCAGACGAAGGAAGCGAATTGTGAGCGTATTCTGCCCAGGGAGCTGTTCTGCCCAAGACGCAGGGTTTCTGAAAGAAAGGCTGCGTAGTATGCGACCAATCGTCTGATTGGCCCTCTCTGCTTGACCGTTAGACTGGGGATGAAACCCGGAAGAGAGACTGACGGACGCACCAATCAAACGACAGAACTCCCTCCAAAACTGTGACGTGAATTGCGGGCCTCTGTCTGAAACGGCGTCTAACGGGAGGCCATGAATTCTGAATACATTCTCAATAATGATTTGTGCCGTCTCCTTAGCGGAAGGAAGTTTAGCGAGGGGAATGAAATGTGCCGCCTTAGAGAACCTATCGACAACCGTCAGAATCACAGTCTTCCCCGCAGACAAAGGCAGACCGGTAATGAAGTCTAAGGCAATGTGAGACCATGGTCGAGAAGGAATGGGGAGCGGTCTGAGACGACCGGCAGGAGGAGAGTTACCCGACTTAGTCTGCGCGCAGTCCGAACAAGCAGCCACGAAACGGCGCGTGTCACGCTCCTGAGTCGGCCACCAAAAGCGCTGGCGAATAGACCAAGAGTGCCTCGAACACCGGGATGACCAGCTAACTTGGCAGAGTGAGCCCACTGAAGAACAGCCAGACGAGTGGAAACAGGAATGAAAAGGAGGTTACTAGGACAAGCGCGCGGCGACGCAGTGTGCGTGAGTGCTTGCTTAACCTGTCTTTCAATTCCCCAGACTGTTAACCCGACAACACGCCCATAAGGAAGAATCCCCTCGGGATCAGTAGAAGCCACAGAAGAACTAAACAGACGGGATAAGGCATCAGGCTTGGTGTTCTTGCTACCCGGACGGTAAGAAATCACAAACTCGAAACGAGCGAAAAACAACGCCCAACGAGCTTGACGGGCATTAAGTCGTTTGGCAGAACGGATGTACTCAAGGTTCTTATGGTCTGTCCAAACGACAAAAAGGAACGTCGCCCCCTCCAACCACTGTCGCCATTCGCCTAGGGCTAAGCGGATGGCGAGCAGTTCACGGTTACCCACATCATAGTTGCGCTCAGATGGCGACAGGCGATGAGAAAATAAGCGCAAGGATGAACCTTATCGTCAGACTGGAAGCGCTGGGATAGAATGGCTCCCACGCCTACCTCTGAAGGCGTCAACCTCGACAATGAATTGTCTAGTGACGTCAGGAGTAACGAGGATAGGAGCGGACGTAAAACGTTCTTTTAGAAGATCAAAAGCTCCTGGGCGGAACCGGACCACTTAAAACACGTCTTGACAGAAGTAAGAGCTGTGAGAGGGGCAGCAACTTGACCGAAATTACGAATGAAACGCCGATAGAAATTAGCGAAACCTAAAAAGCGCTGCAACTCGACACGTGACCTTGGAACGGGCCAATCACTGACAGCTTGGACCTTAGCGGAATCCATCTGAATGCCTTCAGCGGAAATAACGGAACCGAGAAAAGTAACGGAGGAGACATGAAAAGAGCACTTCTCAGACTTAACGTAGAGACAATTCTCTAAAAGGCGCTGTAGAACACGTCGAACGTGCTGAACATGAATCTCGAGTGACGGAGAAAAAATCAGGATATCGTCAAGATAGACAAAAACAAAGATGTTCAGCATGTCTCTCAGAACATCATTAACTAATGCCTGAAAAACAGCTGGCGCATTGGCGAGACCGAACGGCAGAACCCGGTACTCAAAATGCCCTAACGGAGTGTTAAACGCCGTTTTCCACTCGTCCCCCTCTCTGATGCGCACGAGATGGTAAGCGTTACGAAGGTCCAACTTAGTAAAGCACCTGGCTCCCTGCAGAATCTCGAAGGCTGATGACATAAGGGGAAGCGGATAACGATTCTTAACCGTTATGTCATTCAGCCCTCGATAATCCACGCAGGGGCGCAGAGTACCGTCCTTCTTCTTAACAAAAAAGAACCCCGCCCCGGCCGGAGAAGAAGAAGGCATTATGGTACCGGCGTCAAGAGACACAGACAAATAATCCTCGAGAGCCTTACGTTCGGGAGCCGACAGAGAGTATAGTCTACCTCGAGGAGGAGTGGTCCCCGGAAGGAGATCAATACTACAATCATACGACCGGTGAGGAGGAAGGGAGTTGGCTCGGGACCGACTGAAGACCGTGCGCAGATCATGATATTCCTCCGGCACTCCTGTCAAATCGCCAGGTTCCTCCTGAGAAGTAGGGACAGAAGAAACGGGAGGGATGGCAGACATTAAACACTTCACATGACAAGAAACGTTCCAGGATAGGATAGAATTACTAGACCAATTAATAGAAGGATTATGACATACTAGCCAGGGATGACCCAAAACAACAGGTGTAAACGGTGAACGGAAAATCAAAAAGAAATAGTCTCACTGTGGTTACCAGATACTGTGAGGGTTAAAGGTAGTGTCTCAAATCTGATACTGGGAAGATGACTACCATCTAAGGCGAACATGGGCTTAGGCTTCTCTAACTCTCTGAAAGGAATGTCATGTTTCCGAACCCATGCTTCGTCCATGAAACAACCCTCAGCCCCAGAGTCTATCAAGGCACTACATGTAGCACCCGAACCGGTCCAGCGTAGGTGGACCGACAAAGTAGTACAGGACTTCGATGGAGAGACTTGAGTAGTTGCGCTCACCTGTAGCCCTCCGCTTACAGATGAGCTCTGGCTTTTACTGGACATGAATTAACAAAATGTCCAGCAACTCCGCAATAGAGGCACAGGCGGTTGGTGATCCTCCGTTCCCTCTCCTTATTCGAGATGCGAATCCCTCCCAGCTGCATGGGCTCAGTCTCAAAGCCAGAGGAGGGAGATGGTTGCGATGCGGAGCAGGGAAACACCGTTGATGCGAGCTCTCTTCCACGAGCCCGGTGACGAAGATCTACCCGTCGTTCTATGCGGATGGCGAGAGCAATCAAAGAGTCCACATCTGAAGGAACCTCCCGGGAGAGAATCTCATCCTTAACCACTGCGTGGAGTCCCTCCAGAAAACGAGCGAGCAGCGCCGGCTCGTTCCACTCACTAGAGGCAGCAAGAGTGCGAAACTCAATAGAATAATCCGTTATGGACCGTTCACCTTGGCATAAGGAAGCCAGGGCCCTAGAAGCCTCCCCACCAAAAACTGAACGGTCAAAAACCCGAATCATCTCCTCTTTAAAGTTCTGGAACTTGTTAGAGCAATCAGCCCTTGCCTCCCAGATAGCTGTGCCCCATTCTCGAGCCCGGCCAGTAAGGAGTGAAATGACGTAAGCAACCCGAGCTCTCTCTAGAGTATGTGTTGGGTTGGAGAGAGAACACAATCTCACACTGCGTGAGAAAGGAGCGGCACTCAGTGGGCTGCCCGAAGTAGCAAGGTGGGTTATTAACCCTAGGTTCTGGAGGCTCGGCAGGCCAGGAAGTAACAGGTGGCACGAGACGTAGACTCTGGAACTGTCCAGAGAGGTCGGAAACCTGAGCGGCCAGGTTCTCCACGGCATGGCGAGCAGCAGACAATTCCTGCTCGTGTCTGCCGAGCATGGCTCCTTGGATCTCGACGGCAGTGTAACGAGCGTCTGAAGTCGCTGGGTCCATTCCTTGGTCGGTTCCTTCTGTCATGCAGGTGAAAGAGGACCCAAAAGCGACTTAACAGAAACAGAGTTTATTTAAGTCCAAACAGGGAATAACAAAAATCCTCTAGTCTGTAGAGGGGAATAACTGGAGAAGCGGCCACAGACTGCAGGTCGCTTCGGGTAGGCGCAGGCCGTAGTTGACAGAGACACCTGCTCACACGCAGCATCTGATGAAGGCAAAAAACACGACAGGACAGGGCGATACACAATCACAGCAAAAACACGACAGGACAGGGCGAAACGCAATCACAGCATGGTGAATACTAAACAAGGAACCGACGGGACAGGAACGGAACACAAAGGAATAAATAGGGACTCTAATCAGGGGAAAGGATCGGGAACAGGTGTGGGAAGACTAAATGATGATTAGGGGAATAGGAACAGCTGGGAGCGGGAACGGAACGATAGAGAGAAGAGAGAGCGAGAGAGTGAGAGAGGGAGGGGGAGAGAGAGGGAAAGAACCAAATAAGACCAGCAGAGGGAAACGAATAGAATGGGGAGCACAGGGACAAGACATGATAATAAATGACAAACATGACAGATGGAGCCATGTATCGTGAGATCTTGGCCAACAACCGCCTTCCCTCAGTAAGAACATTGAAGATGGGTCGTGGCCGAAACACACAGCCAGTGCAACTAAGGAGCGGTTCCGTAAGAAGCATCTCAAGGTCCTGCAGTGGCCTAGCCAGTCTCCGGACCTGAACCCAATAGAAAATATTTGGAGGGAGCTGAAAATCCGTATTGCCCAGCAACAGCCCCGAAACCTGAAGGATCTGGAGAAGGTCTGTATGGAGGACTGGGCCAAAATCCCTGCTGCAGTGTGTGCAAACCTGGTCAAGAACTACAGGAAACCTAGGATCTCTGTAATTGCAAACAAAGGTTTCTGTACTAAATATTAAGTTATGCTTTTCTGATGTATCAAATACTTATGTCATGCAATAAAATGCAAATGAATTACTTAAAAATCATACAATGTGATTTTCTGGATTTTTGTTTTAGATTCCGTCTCTCACAGTTGAAGTGTACCTATGATAACAATTACAGACCTCTACATGCTTTGTAAGTAGGAAAACCTGCAAAATCGGCAGTGTACCAAATACTTGTTCTCCCCACTGTATGTGTACATTTATTTTGCAAAGCTCGCAATCGCGACGTGGTCAGCATGTTAGGTGTCATGCTGGTATAAGGGATCGGGAGACAGGCGCAGGAATGCGTAATATCCGGAGGCTGCATTCATTGTAGCTGGGGATTTTAACAAAGCTAATCTGAAAACAAGACTCCCTAAATTTTATCAGCATATCGATTGCGCAACCAGGGGTGGTAAAACCTTGGATCATTGTTACTCTAACTTCCGCGACGCATATAAGGCCCTGCCCCGCCCCCCTTTCGGAAAAGCTGACCACGACTCCATTTTGCTGATCCCTGCCTACAGGCAGAAACTAAAACAAGAGGCTCCCACGCTGAGGTCTGTCCAACGCTGGTCAGACCAAGCTGACTCCACACTCCAAGACTGCTTCCATCACGTGGACTGGGACATGTTTCGTATTGCGTCAGATAAAAATATTGACGAATACGCTGGTTCGGTGTGCGAGTTCATTAGAACGTGCGTCGAAGATGTCGTTCCCATAGCAACGATAAAAACATTCCCTAACCAGAAACCGTGGATTGATGGCAGCATTCGCGTGAAACTGAAAGCGCGAACCACTGCTTTTAATCCGGGCAAGGTGACCGGAAACATGACAGAATATAAACAATGCAGCTATTCCCTCCGCAAGGCTATTAAACAAGCTAAGCGTCAGTACAGAGACAAAGTGGAATCTCAATTCAATGGCTCAGACACAAGAGGCATGTGGCAGGGTCTACAGTCAATCACGGACTACAAGAGGAAACCCAGCCCAGTCACGGACCAGGATGTCTTGCTCCCAGGCAGACTAAATAACTTTTTTGCCCGCTTTGAGGACAATACGGTGCCACTGACACGGCCTGCAATGAAAACATGCGGTCTCTCCTTCACTGCAGCCGAGGTGAGTAAGACATTTAAACGTGTTAACCCTCGCAAGGCTGCAGGCCCAGACGGCATCCCCAGCCGCGCCCTCAGAGCATGCGCAGACCAGCTGGCCGGTGTGTTTACGGACATATTCAATCCATCCCTATACCAGTCTGCTGTTCCCACATGCTTCAAGAGGGCCACCATTGTTCCTGTTCCCAAGAAAGCTAAGGTAACTGAGCTAAACGACTACCGCCCTGTAGCACTCACTTCCGTCATCATGAAGTGCTTTGAGAGACTAGTCAAGGACCATATCACCTCCACCCTACCTGACACCCTAGACCCACTCCAATTTGCTTACCGCCCAAATAGGTCCACAGACGATGCAATCTCAACCACACTGCACACTGCCCTAACCCACCTGGACAAGAGGAATACCTATGTGAGAATGCTGTTCATCGACTACAGCTCGGCATTCAACACCATAGTACCCTCCAAGCTCGTCATCAAGCTCAAGACCCTGGGTCTCGACCCCGCCCTGTGCAACTGGGTATTGGACTTCCTGACGGGCCGCCCCCAGGTGGTGAGGGTAGGCAACAACATCTCCTCCCCGCTGATCCTCAACACGGGGGCCCCACAAGGGTGCGTTCTGAGCCCTCTCCTGTACTCCCTGTTCACCCACGACTGCGTGGCCACGCACGCCTCCAACTCAATCATCAAGTTTGCGGACGACACAACAGTGGTAGGCTTGATTACCAACAACGACGAGACGGCCTACAGGGAGGAGGTGAGGGCCCTTGGAGTGTGGTGTCAGGAAAATAACCTCACACTCAACGTCAACAAAACTAAGGAGATGATTGTGGACTTCAGGAAACAGCAGAGGGAACACCCCCCTATCCACATCGATGGAACAGTAGTGGAGAGGGTAGCAAGTTTTAAGTTCCTCGGCATACACATCACAGACAAACTGAATTGGTCCACTCACACTGACAGCGTCGTGAAGAAGGTGCAGCAGCGCCTCTTCAACCTCAGGAGGCTGAAGAAATTCGGCTTGTCACCAAAAGCACTCACAAACTTCTACAGATGCACAATCGAGAGCATCCTGGCGGGCTGTATCACCGCCTGGTACGGCAACTGCTCCGCCCTCAACCGTAAGGCTCTCCAGAGGGTAGTGAGGTCTGCACAACGCATCACCGGGGGCAAACTACCTGCCCTCCAGGACACCTACACCACCCGATGTTACAGGAAGGCCATAAAGATCATCAAGGACATCAACCACCCGAACCACTGCCTGTTCACCCCGCTATCATCCAGAAGGCGAGGTCAGTACAGGTGCATCAAAGCTGGGACCGAGAGACTGAAAAACAGCTTCTATCTCAAGGCCATCAGACTGTTAAACAGCCACCACTAACATTGAGTGGCTGCTGCCAACACACTGTCATTGACACTGACCCAACTCCAGCCACTTTAATTTGATGGGAAATGATGTAAATATATCACTAGCCACTTTAAACAATGCTACCTTATATAATGTTACTTACCCTACATTATTCATCTCATATGCATACGTATATACTGTACTCTACATCATCGACTGCATCCTTATGTAATACATGTATCACTAGCCACTTTAACTATGCCACTTTGTTTACTTTGTCTACATACTCATCTCATATGTATATACTGTACTCGATACCATCTACTGTATGCTGCTCTGTACCATCACTCATTCATATATCCTTATGTACATATTCTTTATCCCCTTACACTGTGTATAAGACAGTAGTTTTGGAATTGTTAGTTAGATTACTTGTTGGTTATCACTGCATTGTCGGAACTAGAAGCACAAGCATTTCGCTACACTCGCATTAACATCTGCTAACCATGTGTATGTGACAAATAAAATTTGATTTGATTTGATTTATGGATTTTTATTTCCCAATTTACAGCGTGCCGTGCAAAGGCAAGGGTATGAAGACCAAACAAACACTCATACAAAACACAGGGTTGGGACCCATACAAAAGAGTGAGGAGTACCTTGAATAAATACACAATCGCCCAATGATTATCACACGAGACCCGTAACAGGCCACAGCACAGGTACTCACACGACCAACGGACATTGGAACAATAATCGTAGGACAATGGTAAACAAAGGGCACACTTATACAATTACTAATCAATGGGAATAGGGACCAGGTGTGCGTAATGACAGTTCCGGAGGGATCCGTGACATTAGGAAGCAATTTAATGTGATATAGTAATATTCTGAGATGCACAGTGAGTGCAACTGAGAGAAAAAAGAACACAGCCTATTTGTTTCACTATATGCCGCTCCACAGAGGCTCTAAGGGCCTAATATGAAGCCACCACATAGCCCACCTAGCCCAACTCCAGCAGTGTTTCATTCTACTATTATTTAGAAAAAGTGAAATGATTGATTCTGAAATCCCCCGAGTCACATGACTGGCTTCACTTCATTATCTGACCTCACCTCATTACTTATCTCTACTGTACCTTGTACACCAAAACCCCAAAAGGTAGGGATTGTTTTTGCCCGGTGACAACCGGGGAATGACATGCTACTGCCCCCTGTTGAATGTATCCAATCGTCAAGCCAACATAACACAGCAGGAAAATACCACAGGCTTCATATACAATCCAGGCCACTTAAAACTTGTGATGACTATAAGAACAATAAAGAATAACCTATATACAATGTAACATAATGATGTCACACCAGGCCTAGTGATTCATACAAGACATGGTCCGTCAACAACTGATAGGTCTCAGTACCTCAATTGGACAGTTTCATGTGGAATTACCGGCAGTTCTAAACTTTACTTTTGAGACCTCTCTTTTCTCTGTAACCTCTTTTCTCTGTAACCTGAATTAGACTAAGGCTTAGGATAAAGGGCACCAGTCTTAATCAAAGAGGAGGAATTCATATGAGCAGTTTCAGTCTATGCAGACAACTGAAACCGAGAAATATGACCTCAGTACACCAGATAACTATTTTTCTCTCTCTCACACACACACACCCTTGGCTGGATGACATGGAATGGGTTGAGAGTGACAGGAAGACACAGGAAGTACCAAAACAGGCAGGATGTGAATGTGGAAGGCTGTTCCATGACTATGCAAGATAGAGTCATCTTCTTATGCTCACAAACACATCTCTCTCTCGCACACGCACTCACATACACACACAGCTTTCGTTCCCACTCATTCCCACAACTTCCCTTCTTTCCCTCTCCCACCCTCCTTACCTTGTTGTGCTCATATTTGTAAGGGATCATCAGGGTCTCCATGGCGCGGATCATGGACTGCATGGCAGTGAAGATGTTCTGGTACACCAGCTTGGTGAAGCCGCGCTTGTCCTCCTCTGAGTAGCCCGTGCCATGGATGATTCTCATCTGTTTAATGAAGGTGCTCTTCCCACTCTCTCCAGTACCTGGGAAAGGGGGAGATGCGTGAGAGGAGGGGGAAAGAAGTAATACATGGGTCTTTGAAGAATTGTGAGGCATTATTTACCGATACTGAGTTTTAAAATGTACATGTATTGAAATATTTGAGAAATATTTCAAATTGGCCAAATAATGTATATATATATATATATATATATATATATATATATATATATATATATATATATATATATATATATATATATATATATAGAGAGAGAGAGAGAGAGAGAGAAAAAATGCAATCTTGCATTTTAAACACATTCCAACATATATTACGGAATGTATTTTAAATGTATTTATAAATGTATGTAAACTGTATATCAAAATATATGTTAAATGCATTTAAGATTTATTTAATGTATTTCAAAATACATTTTGAAATATATGTATTTATCAAAATATTAGGTCAATTCATTTTAAAATGTGTTTGGTAATGTTTTGTGAAATATTCCTACATGCATTTACATTTATTTGTAAAAACAATATACATTTTAATTCAAACGTATGGCAGAAAAAAATGGTTCAAATGATATATTTTGTCAAAATGAATTTTTATTGTACCTGACACGTACCGAAGGCACTAAAATGCATTTAAATTACTACAAAAATGTCTACAAACATTATATATTATCAGTCAAGTAGTGACTCCATGTTATTTAATGTTTATTTGACAAATAAATAAAGAAACTTGACGAGAGCATTGCAACATAGGTCCGATGGTCAGAATTTAACGTGTAGCGGGTCGTTCCACGAAATGATAACCTTTTGCATCCGTTTGATATGTGAAGTAGAAATTGTGCACCAATATTACATTCTGAAATCCTTTTATATTAAATGAAGTGCCCTTTAATATAGACCACATGGAGAATTCAATCTCTCTGATTTTGAATCTGAATAAAGACTTGCTCTATGTGATACAATGTATTTCCCTCTGTGCACCCACACTTCCAAATGTCACAAGTTTTCACCATCATTGTAAAGCCCTAGTTATTTCGTAGTGTTCAATCATAGTGTTAAATGTGCACTAAGCATAAATCGCTCTGCCATTTCCTGGTTGCTAAAATTCTAATAGTTATCCTAATTTCAGTTTATGGGACAAAACAAGTGTAGAGAATCATTGTACCATCCAAACCACTGTGAAATCTCTTTTCAATAACCCAAAATATATATTTCTCCAGCTGAAACTGAAAGTAAAAGATGCTAAAGCAAATTTTTAGAATGGAAGTAAAGAAATAGTGCACATATAACAGTTATAGATCTATCATTCTTATTGAAAGCAAGTATAAGAAGTGTTAGATCTGTTCTACATGCGCTATTTCTATGCATCCCATTCGTAATTTTTGTTTTTGCATCTTTTACTTTCAGTTTTGTACACCAGCTTCAAACAGCTGAAAATACAATATTTTTGGTTATGTAAAATATATGTCACAGTGGTTTAGATGGTACAATGTTTCTCTACACTATACTTGCTTGTTTTGTCACAGAAACAGAAATTAGGCGACCAATTCAAATTTTAGCAACCAGGAAATGGCGGAACGATTTCTGCATATGTGGACACCCCTTCAATTTAGTGGATTTTGCTATTTCAGTCACACACGTTGCTTGACAGGTGTATAAAATCGAGCATACTGCAATGCAATCTCCATAGACAAACATTGGCAGTAGAATGGCATTACTGAAGAGCTCAGTGACTTTCAAAGTGGCACTGCCATAGGATGCCACCTTGCAAAAGTCTGTTTGTCAAATTTCTGTCCTGCTAGAGCTGCCCGGGTCAACTGTAAGTGATGTTATTGTGAAGTGGAAACGTCTAGGATCAACAACGGCTCAGTCGTAAAGTGGTAAGCCACACAAGCTCACAGAATGGGACCGCCGAGTGCTAAAGCATGTAGCAAGTAAAAATCGTCTCTACTCAGTTGCAACACTCACTGCCGAGTTCCAAACTGCCTCTGGAAGCAACATCAGCACACAAACTGTTCGTCAGGAGCTTCATGAAATGGGTTTCAATGGCAGAGCATCCGCACACAAACCGAAGATCATCATGCGCAATGCCAAGCATCGGCTGGAGTAGTGTAAAGCTCTCCGCCATTGGACTCTGGAGCAGTGGACTGATGAATCACGCTTCCATCGCCAGCTGGCAGTCCGACGGACGTATCTGGGTTTGGCAGATTTCAGGAGAACGCTACCTGCCCCAATGCATAGTGCCAACTGTAAAGTTTGGTGGAAGAGGAATAATGGTCTGGGGCTGTTTTTCATGGTTCGGGCTAGGCCTCTTAGTTCCAGTGGGAAATCTTAACGTTACAGCATACAATGACATTGTAGATGATTCTGTGCTACCAACTTTGTGGCAACAGCTTGGGGCAGGCCCTTTCCTGTTTCAGCATGACAATTCCCCTGTGCACAAAGTGAGGTCCATACAGAATTGGTTCGTCGAGACCGGTGTGGAAGAACTTGATTGGCCTGCACAGAGCCCTGACCTCATCCCCATTGAACACCTTTGGGATGAATTGGAACGCCAACTGCGAGCCAGGCCTAATCGCTCAACATCTGCTCCTGACCTCACTAATGCTCTTGTGGCTGAATGGAAGCAAGTCCCCGCATCAATGTTATAATATCTAGTGGAAAGCCTTCACAGAAGAGTAGAAGTTGTTATTACAGCAAAGGGGGGACCAATGAGATTTTCGACAAGCAGTTGTCCACATACTGCTGATCATGTGGTGTATTTCACCAAGCTAAATCAAATGAAGGTAACTTTGGGAGTTCTATACTAGATCAGTGTGGTTCGCACTGCATTTCCTACATGCAATGCCCATCTATCAGGGAATGCAGGCCTCAAGGGAGTCAAGAGGGTTTGGTCTGGCTCATATGATGGGTGTACCCACCACTCCCCAAACTGACTTGTTGGAAAGGTGGCATCCTATGACGGTTCAATGTTGAAAGTCATTGAGCTCTTCAGTGCGGGCCATTCTACCGCCAATGTTTGCCTATGGATATTGCATGGCTGTGTGCTCGATTTTATACACCGGTCAGCAACGGGCGTGGCTGAAATAGCTGAATCCGTTCATTTGAATGGTTGTCCACATACTTTTGGTCATGTAGTGTACTAGCGATTTGGAGTGGGAGAAGATGGGAAGTATGTTGTTTCAACTTTAGCAACTGGACTAGTTGGTGACTGAGGCAGTACATTTATGTATTTGGTAAGGTGACAGTGTGTTAAATGACAGGGATGTGATTGTCACCAACAGAGCAGCAGGTAATAGCCTGGCAATAGGTTTTTATTTTTTTATGTTCATAATTAATTGGGTGACACATTACCTTTAGCGATACAGAATATCTCACCACAGAGGGGCTGTCAACAGTTTACTGGAATATGTTTTGTTGTGAAAACATGTTACTATCGATGCTCCCGAACAGATTTAATTTAGTTTCCCTGATTAAGCACTGGGTAGCTGCAGGAACAGAGTTGGAGAGCCCATTGCATGCAGAGTTTAGGCCGGAATATCACCTGTTGCGCAGTGTGAGTATGCTCCTCAAACAGTGGTTGATGCGTGGAGCAATATAAGTGTTCCTATATTTATTTCTCGGCTGCTCATATTAAGCACATGCTGCCCTATAAAACCGAAGTAGCCTACCTGGCATAATTGAAAAACGGACCATGGGAAAGCGTGCAGACTCCATTTGCTATTTGACTGCATACAGATGACAGGTATTTTTATCCCCTGCCCCTGTTCCTGCCCATTTGATAATGGGACACTCTAAATTGAAAACTATTTTACATATTAGTAAAGACAAGATTAAGTTGAGAATAGTCTGATGGGTGAAAATATGATCACTTGATGAGAGAACAGTGTATGCAGCCGAGGCAAGAAACTGATCGCAAGCTTCTTCTTTTTTTACTTTCTCAAATCATCAATAGCCCATAGTCGCATCATGCAGTCTGTACATGTTTGATTTCTAAGACATTCTAAGGTTTGTATCATTCACAACTAAAGTTGCCAAATAACTCTAAATCAGGTGTATAGGACCTGTTTCAAATGATCACTTTTACACTCAACATAGCCACTTAATATGCGCACTTGCTCCGGAATGGGAAAAATATCCTTTCTATTTTATACAGCTAAGTTCAATTATATTCTTCTTACTATAAAATCATATTTAAATATATATGATTTTATATAAATCTAAAATTATGGCACTTGACTTAAAAGCAAATCTTGTCAGCTAAATGAACAAGCCTACAGCCTATTGCATGGATCATAGCTAGATAACATACAGTAAGCCAACATATTCTGTTCTTCTGAAATACATTTTCTTCATATCATAATGTTTCTTTAGACCCGACTAAAGAAAATAATGGATTTATTGTGATGATGTATATTAAATTGATTTATTCAACTTTTTAAATTTGCGTAGAGGCTTGTATGCGTGGAGGCCTAGAGATGCTAAACCTGTTTATGTTCATTAACAGTCGATTACCGTGAGACTGGCACACTTTTGCATGACAATAACCGGCTGACAAAATGTTGTGACTGCCACAGCCCTAGACTCAGGTAGTATAATTAACCTAGTTCTGTCACAGTACAGGAGGGAGGTTTGTGTCAGGAACAGATGTCAGTCTCCTGTATCCATAGTGAGACACGCAGATACCCAGTGGTGCAGGTTGCGTTAGTAACTACCAAAGGCAAGTGCACTATGAAAATGGGGGTGGTGAACCATTTACCTGTACCAGTACTGCTAGGAGATACTGTAAACTGCTCGTGAGTCTATGGCAATGTAAACAGAACCTCCTTGATACACATAAGCAATGTGAAGTAGTCACTGGCACACTCTGAGAAAACACATCCCCCAACAGGCGCGCACTCGCCGGGCCCTACTGGCACTACAGGGAGGCATCTCTTCTTCACCCAGATCGAGTGCTGGGGAGGAAGAAAAATACAATTCTAGATCAGAGGCTCAGGCAGTTGTTTCAAGAAACGACCGAGGATGACACGTGCCCAGGTCTCCCAACAGAGAGTGGAGGAGACCAAGGTCCCCCACTGAGAATAGACAGCCAAGATTTTCCTTTATCTGATGAGTTGATAGTACAGTTTGGCACTGCGCAGTTGCAGGACACAGACCTGATTTTGGGGCGGCGCCAAGTGAAAGTAGTGGATGGGAAGCGCTTGTAGGGCATCAATGAGGTAAATCACTGTATTACTGCATAAAGAAGGGCTTACTGTACTGAGTGGTTAAGAGAAGGGATGAGGTTCTAGATCTCTTAATGGTGCCTGGATCATATAGAGACACTGTACTCTACTGTACCTGGAGCATTAGCAAGTGCTGGGAGGCCACTTGGCCGTCCACAAAACTAAAGAGCGCATCATGAGTAGATTCTACTGGCCTCATGTTACGAATGATGTAGAAAAGTACTGTAAGTCATGTGACCAGTGCCAAAAGACGACCCCGAAGTCAATTACAGAAACCTGCTTATCCCAGCATTGAAACACCCTTTGAGCAGATAGCAATGGATCTGGTGGGTCCTATTACCCAAATCAGCAGAGGGCACGAATATATACGGATGGTAATCGACTACGTAACACACTACCCCGAAGCCATTCCCCAGCTTAATATGTCCACTAAAGGGTTTTCAAAGGAGCTTTTCAGATTTTCTCCAGAGTTGGCCTACCCTCCTCTATTTTGTCGGACCATGTGACCCCGTCCGTGTATGTCCCGCATAATGAAAGACTTGCACACCTTGTACAATATGAGTCAAATACTCACAAGTGTATATCATCCCCAAAACAATGAGTTATGTGAACGCCTGATTAAAACTGTTAAGTCTATGCTGAAGAAGGAGATTGAGTGAGATGGGAGGAACTGAGACATGTTAATACCTCACTTGTTGTTTGCTCTTAGCAAGGTACCCCAGTCATCAACAGGCTTCTCTCCATTCTATCTGTTATATGGGAGGCAGTGCAGAGGGAACCAGGACCTCGCCAAGGAGGCGTGGGAAGCCCAGCCGTGTCCCCACAGAACACTGATAGAACATGTCGCTCTAATGCGAGACCTGATGGCCACGGTGTGGCCAATAGTGGAGGAACACATGGAGAGTGCGCTGCAAGCGCAACAAAGAGCCCACAACCGGACTTCCCAGCCCCGAAGTTTGGGGTCGCTGACGTGCGAGCAAGAGCAGAACCTACGGGCACTAGTTGACCGACACTGGGAGGTATTTTCCTCCCTCCCAGGGAATACATACCTCATCCAGCATAATTTATACACAGAGCCAGGCAAGAGAGTAAACTTAAGGCCTTACAGAATCCCTGCTGAGTGACGATAAATAATCAGGGAGGGAGTGAGAGAGATGGCGTTGACAGACATGGAAGCTCTGCTTCTAGCTCCTAAGGAACTTGGCAGTATTTTACATTTTATTTTTGTTATTTTTTACAATATTAGACCATACATTGTTTTGTATTACTACATACAGATGGAAATAATTAACTCACCAGCATTCCGACCAGAAATGCGACTTTCCCAAAATGGATCCTTTGTTCGTACCCCCCAAGGCAATTGAACTTATCCCAGAGGCTGCTGCATGACGCTGCTGGCGGAGAAGAGGTATTCAGAGTGGACTTCTAGTCTGACTCAGGTGGCATACATACCATCATCCGCTTCTGAGTATATTACTCACTAATGTCCAGTCCCTGGACAATAAAGTAGACGAGCTCAGGGCGAGGATCTCCTTCCAGAAAGACAGCAGGGACTGTAATATACTCTGTTTCACGGAATCAGGGCTCACTCCAGATATACTGTCCCCGTCCATACAGCCAGCTGGGTTCTCAGTACATCATACAGACAGGAAGAATGAACTCTCCTGGAAGAAGAAAGGTGGTGGTGTACATTTCATGATTAACTATTCATGGTGTGATGGTGATAACGTACATGGACTCATGTCCTTAATTCACCGGACCTAGAATACCTCACAATCATATGCCGATTGTATTACCTTCCAAGAGAATTCTCTTTGATTATAGTCACAGCCGTGTATTTTCCCCCTCAAGCCGATAGCACAACGGCACTCAAGGAACTACACTGGACTTTGTGCAAACTGGAAACCACATATCCTGGGGCAGCCTTTATTGTTGCTGGGGACTTTAACAAAGAAAATATGAGGAAAACGCAACTGAAATTCTCACCCATTGTTCTCTATCTTAAAAAAAAACGACAACAAGGTTCACGACTCCATTTGGGTAGCCTCTGAGAATAACATTGACGTATATACAGACACAGTGACTGAGTTCATCAGGATGTGTATAATGGATGTTGTTCCTACTGTGATTATTAAAGCATACCCAAACCAAAAAACGTGGATAGATGGCAGCATTCATGCAAAACTGAAAGTGCGAATTAGCCCATTTAACCACGGCAAGGTGACTGGGAATATGGTTGAATACAAACAGTGTAGTTATGCCCTCAGTAAGGCAATCAAACAGGCAAAACGTCAGTACAGAGAAATTGGAGTTGCAATTCAACAGCACAGACACGAGATATATGTGGCAGGGACACGAGACAATCAAGGATTACAAAGAGAAAACCAGCCACATCGTGGGCACAAATGTCTTGCTCCCGGACAAGCTAAACACCGTGTTCACCTGCTTTGAGGAAAACACAGTGCCACCGATGCGGGCCGCTCCTAAGCTCTGTGGGCTCTCGTTCTCCGTAGCCAATGCGAGTAAGACATTTAAGAGTGTTAACCCTCGCAAGGCTGCCGGCCCAGACGGCATCCCTAGCCGCATCCTCAGAGCATGTGCCGACCAGCTGGCTGGAGTGTTTACAGAAATATGCAATCTCTTCCTATCTCAGTCTGCTGTCCCCACTTGCTTCCAGGATGTTCACCATTGTTCCTGTACCCAAGAAAGCAAAGGTAACGGAACTAAATGACTATCACCCCATAGCACTCACTTCTGTCATCATGAAGTGCTTTGAGAGGCTAGTTAAGGATCATATCACCTCCACCTTACCTGACACCTGAGACACAGCTCATTTTGCATACCGCCTCAATGGATCCCTAGACAATGCTAGGAGCTAGGAGGATAAGCACTTTGCTACACCCGCAAAAACATCTGCTAAAAATGTGTATGCGACCAATAAAATCTGATTTAATTTAAAGTTATTGAGTTGTTCCACAACGCATGATCCAGTCCGATAGTTCTCGTACCGAAGCCAGACGGAATGATGAGATTCTGTTCAGGACTTCTGAGGAAGGAATGACATCTCCAAATGAACGCATACCCAATGCCGAGGGTAGATGAGCTGACAGAGCTGTTGGGAGAAGCGAGCTACATAACTAACCTAGATCTCACTATAAAGGCTATTGGCAGGTGCCTTTGGCCCCAGAAGAAAAGCCTTTTACATTATGTGAAATTACCCTTCGGGCTTCACGGAGTTGGCGTGACATTCCAGCGGTTAATGGGCTAGCTACTTAGACCCCACCAAGCTCACGCTGCAGCTTACATCGACGACGTGGTGATCCACAGAGAAGACTGAAAGACGCACCTACAACGGCTACGGGCCTTGCTGGGGAGCCTAAGTGGAGCTAGATTGACAGCAAGAAATGATGCTAAATATCTGGGGTACACGAATGGGAGTGGTCTCATATTCCCCCAGACAAAGAAAGTGGAGACTATCTGGGAGTGGCCAAGGCCAGTGCGTAAAAGCTTGTGTGATCCTTCCTAGGGATCACAAGTTACAACCAGTGCTTTATACCCAACTATGCATCTATAGTCGCTCCACTGTCCAACCTGACAAAGAAAGACCTTCCCACCCAGGTGAAGTGGACCCAAGCAAGTCAAAATAGCTTTCCAAAAGATTAAAGAATCCCTGTGCGCGAAACCAGTACAAAGCACACCAAACTTGGACAGGGACTTCATTGTGCAGCCTGAGGCCTCTGATTTCGGCATAGGAGCAGCTCTTCAAGGGGTTGGGAGAGGACAAGCACCCCACAGCCTACATCGGCTGTAAACTCTCAGAGAGAAAAAGTAAATATGCCAAGTTTGAAAGAGAGGGGCTAGCGATATTATTTGTTAGGAAATTCCCTCGATTGACTGATCATGCACCACTCAACTGCATGGCGAGAAACAAAGAGAATAACAGTAGGGTAACTACAGATTCAGGGTCCATCACAGAAATGCAAACTACTGTCCCGCCGCGGCCAGAGGGCACTCAACCTCCTGGGTAGATTCTGAGGACGGGGGTGTGTGAGCCATCCAGAGGTGTGGCGGTCAATGGGAGTCAGAGGGGCGGGGGAACGCAGGGAATCCTTGACGATGTCACAAGACTCCCCAAGCACACCCCTTATTACCGGCACAGGGCCAATTACGCACGGACAAAAGAGAACAATGGAGACACGGAAGGCGAGGAATGAATCGACAAAGAAACGAGGAGAAATAAGGAAAGAAGAGGACATTGAGACAAAGAAAAATAATGGATTAAAAGACGAAGAACGTGCGTGAGTGAAATCCCGTAGCCAAAAGCCAAAAGTCAAGCCTAGCCACAAAAGAGATTGTTTAATTTGTTGATTTTTGAAATACTCTTTGGTTTATAAGTGAAGTGCTCTGAACCGAGCTAGGTTTGTATTTCCCTTTTCTTGAACCTGCCGAGTGCCATGATATGAACATGAAATATACCATTTGAGATTTTTGTATCATAAAAAGCAGACTCTTCCTCTGTATACACCACACCCTGCTATAGATTGGAACCTTTCTGGACCGATCACATAATACATTTAATTTATATAGCTTGTGCTTTTCATTCTAATGTTGGATGTTCTTATATTATGTATCTGAGGTCTACTATACATACATGTTACCGATGATCCCACCTGAATTCACAAACAGACAGCTCTAGGGAAGACCTTGTTCCCATTAGGATAATGCATGTGTAAGATCATCCCCATGACACTTCCGCTTCAAAAGTAAAGAGAGTCGGGAGGAAGGACCATTTCCACCATTTCCTCCTTACCTTCCAGGCCAACTACATTGCAGTCTCTGCATTGCATCAACCAATGGATGGGCGCCATGCCATTGACTGCACAGTTGGGCATCAGATTGCTTTGTCATAGGATGCGGTTAGCTGAAATGTTAAACACCTATCCAGGTGTTGTGAGATATGGCAGGCGTCTGCAATGTAGTCAGGCTGGAACGCTGCCTCAGTTTTCATAGAACACAAGGAGGCTGTGGAATAAACTTCTTCCAGCGTGATGACAAAGAGCCAATGAGTAGAAAGAGGCCCCAGTTGTTTGCATTTAGAGGGGACAGTCAAAAATCTATAGTGTGTGCCTGGTTCTAGAGAGCCTGTATTCTGAGTGGTGTTTGAGAGGTTGCATTCGAGTGAGGAAACTGTTGACACAAGGCCAATGATCTAGTATAGTTACAGTACAGTGTTAAAACAATGGCAACGATGCTAAAGTTCACTGTATCTGGGCGGCGGGTAGCCTAGCGGTTAAGAGTGTTGGGTCAGTAGTCGAAAGGTCGCTGGTTCGACTCACCAAGCCGACTAGGTGGGAAAAAAAAAAATCGGCCAATGTGCCCTTGAGCAATGCAGTTAACCCTAATTGCTCCTTTGAGTTGATCTGCATAGGAGTATCTTCGAAATGACTAAAATGTCAAATGTATCTGGAGTCCCCAAACTGACACACGTCCGACAGAGCTGCCTAACAATGGCTGGACTTCCTTGATACACTCGTAAAACTAAAGTGAACGGTCAATGTTAGAGTGTTAGTAATGACTTCCCACATGAGCGTTTTTTCTGTGAATTACCCATACTGCATTTCAAGGAATTGTTGATTCGCTGCTGCCGTGGAACAAATGTGAGGAAAATCCAGCTTACTGACCCATGTCCGTAGGCCTATGAGTGCAGGCTTTCAGTTCAGGCAGCTAGGAGTTGATTTGATTACATCTGCCCCTTTTTAACCCAGTTAATTTACAAGCCAAAGACCTAAAATACCCAGCCTTTTTACGTAAGTAACATTCATCATACAGTAGAACATATATGAAACATTGATCAAGTAGAAAACATTTAGTCATTAATAGTACTTTTGTAATACATAGTCCATTAAAGCTACATTCTGGGAATAGATAAACAATGAAACGTGGTCCCTGCCACTTGTTTTGGTATAGGTATAGGCATATAGCCAGCATTCTAGATGCAAGGACTGACAATCCATGACATCCACATGATAGCTCTAAATATATTTTAAAGCTATTATTCTTGCTTGTGGTCTTCTTGTTTGTAAACACTAATAAAACCATATTTTTTGTGGGTATGATAGAAAAGGACAGTTGTGTTAACATTAGGCATCTTCTTCAAGAGTCAATGGGTAGGCTTGCCTGATAATCCGACTGTGCTGTACATTTGTTTGGAAAACTTTCCTCTCACAAGCAGAATGCTGAATAAAATCATATTTTAACTTACTTCACTGGTTGACCGTGCAGTGGGTCCTTTTGCAGGTAGGAATGTGAGACAATATATCCACAGGAAAGTATAACTAGTACAACTTTTCAAAGCGCTGGTAGTGCGTTCAGATTTCTATCACTTGAAGCATTTCAAAAACAGCTGTCTATTTCAGAGATATGGGCGAATGGCGTGCACAGATTGTTGGGCCAAACGTTAGGACTCGAAACATGCAGGAATGTCTACATGCTTAACAGTGTAGGCCAACAGGTAAACACCACTGTAAACACGCTTTTAGCTCAGGAGTTCTAGGCCCTGTAATTGCTACCAATAAAACGCCTAGACTTTGGCCTCATTAGTAAACAGACGGAAACCACTTGGAATGATTTAGGGATCACAACTATCATCCTCAACTATCACTGAAATCAATTGTTGGATGGTGCGAGTGATTTAAAAAATGGTAGCTAAATACACTGAACAAAAATATAAACGCAATATGTAAAGTGTTGGTTCCCGGTTTCATGAGCAGAAATAAAATATCCCACTTCTTTTTTACATACAGTGCCTTGCGAAAGTATTCGCCTCCCTTGAACTTTGTGACCTTTTGCCACATTTCAGGCTTCAAACATAATGATATAAAACTGTATTTTTTTGTGAAGAATCAACAACAAGTGGGACACAATCATGAAGTGGAACGACATTTATTGGATATTTCAAACTTTTTTAACAAATCAAAAACTGAAAATTGGGCGTGCAAAATTATTCAGCCCCTTTACTTTCAGTGCAGCCAACTCTCTCCAGAAGTTCAGTGAGGATCTCTGAATGATCCATCCTAAATGACGAATGATGATAAATACAATCCACCTGTGTGTAATCAAGTCTCCGTATAAATGCACCTGCACTGTGATAGTTAGTCTCAGAGGTCCGTTAAAAGCTCAGAGAGCATCATGAAGAACAAGGAATACACCAGGCAGGTCCGAGATACTGTTGTGAAGAAGTTTAAAGCCGGATTTGGATACAAAAAGATTTCCCAAGCTTTAAACATCCCAAGGAGCACTGTGCAAGCGATAATATTGAAATGGAAGGAGTATCAGACCACTGCAAATCTACCAAGACCTGGCCGTCCCTCTAAACTTTCAGCTCATACAAGGAGAAGACTGATCAGAGATGCAGCCAAGAGGCCCATTATCACTCTGGATGAACTGCAGAGATCTACAGCTGAGGTGGGACAGAAAATAGAACTTTTTGGCAACAATGCAAAATGTTATGTTTGGCGTAAAAGCAACACAGCTCATCACCCTGAACACACCATCCCCACTGTCAAACATGGTGGTGGCAGCATCATGGTTTGGGCCTGCTTTTCTTCAGCAGGGACAGGGAAGATGGTTAAATGTGATGGGAAGATGGATGGAGCCAAATACAGGACCATTCTGGAAGAAAACCTGATGGAGTCTGCAAAAGACCTCAGACTGGGACGGAGATTTGTCTTCCAACAAGACAATGATCCAAAACATAAAGCAAAATCTACAATGGAATGGTTCAAAAATAAACATATCCAGGTGTTAGAATGGCCAAGTCAAAGTCCAGACCTGAATCCAATCGAGAATCTGTGGAAAGAACTGAAAACTGCTGTTCACAAATGCTCTCCATCCAACCTCACTGAGCTCGAGCTGTTTTGCAAGGAGGAATGGGAAAAAAATTCAGTCTCTCGATGTGCAAAACTGATAGAGAGATACCCCAAGCGACTTACAGCTGTAATCGCAGCAAAAGGTGGCGCTACAAAGTATTAACTTAATGGGGCTGAATAATTTTGCACGGCCAATTTTTCAGTTTTTGATTTGTTAAAAAAGTTTGAAATATCCAATAAATGTCGTTCCACTTCATGATTGTGTCCCACTTGTTGTTGATTCTTCACAAAAAAATACAGTTTTATATCTTTATGTTTGAAGCCTGAAATGTGGCAAAAGGTCGCAAAGTTCAAGGGGGCCGAATACTTTCGCAAGGCACTGTATGCACAATAGGATGATTTTTCTAAAATTTTGTGCACAAATTTGTTTACATCCCTGTTAGTGAGCATGTATCCTTTGCCAAAATAATCCATCTACCTGACAGGTGTGGCATATCAAGAAGCTGATTAAACAGCTTGATCATTACACAGATGCACCTTGTGCTGGGGACAATAAAATGTGCAGTTTTGCCACACAACACAATGCCACGGATAGCTTAAGTTTTGAGGGAGTGTGCAACTGGTATGCTGACTGCAGGAATGTCCACCAGAGCTGTTGTCAGATAATTCAATGTTAATTCTGTACCATAAGATGCCTACAACGTAGTCGTTTTAGAGAATTTGGCAGTACGTCCAAGCGGCCTCACAACCGGAGACCCCGTGTATGGCGTTGTGTGGTTTTCTGATGTCAATGTTGTGAACAGAGTGCTCCATGGTGTAGGTGGGGTTATGGTATGGGCAGGCATAAGCTATGGACAACGAATACAATTGCAGTTTATAGATGGCAATTTGAATGCATGGAGATACCGTGACGAGATCCTGAGGCCCATTGTCGTGTCCCAGTTCTTTCATGGCCTGCATACTCACCAGACATGTCACCCATTGAGCATGTTTGGGATGCTCTGGATCGACGTGTACGACAGCATGTTCCAATTCCTGCCAACATCCAGCAACTACGCACAGCCATTGAAGAGGAATGGGACAACATTCCACAGGCCACAATCAACAGCCCGATCAACTCTATGCAAAGGAGATGTGTCTTGGTGCATGAGGCAAATGGTGGTCACACCAGATACTGACTGGTTTACTGATCCACACCCCTACTTTTTTTAAAGGTATCTGTGACCAACAAATGCATATTTGTATTCCCAGTCATGTTAAATCCATTGATTTGGAGCAAATGTATTCATTTAAATTAACTGATTTCCTTACATGAACTGTAACTCAGTAACATTTTTGTAATTGTTGCATTCATATTTTGGTTCAGTATATATTCAAATAAGATTCGACATGTGTGGCTGGTTACAAAGTTAAAACAGGCTGATTCGCAGGCGTAGCTCGCGTATCACTACCCAAAAGGAATTTTGGGCTTTACTTGCATCTCATCATCACCACTAGCTTACCGAGAAGCAACAGCTTCAATTCCCGCCGAGCATCCCTCTTATCCCGGCGGAGCTGCCTTTCGATCTCGTCGTTGATCCGCCTGGCTTCTTTCGCCTCCTCGCTGAGGCAACACGCCATTATGGAGTCAAGGGTCATTCTTTTAAAATCACTTTTCCTGCTTCTTTATGCAGATTCCAGTTGCAATAAATTATAACAGTTAACGAATATCATGTCACGCCCTAACAGCTGGCGAAAAAACACGGACGCGTTTAATATAAATAGGACATAGCCTAGATGTGGTTAAAATAAAATGTATATTTGTGTTGCCCCCCGTTTCGTGTCCTTTCTGATCGCCTGTCAGTCAGAAAACAGTGGCTCGGGGAGTTAACTAAATGTCAGTACAATTCTAATTGGGTAATGGGTAGTGTGAATTATCTTCTAAATATGATCAACAGATCCGTTCGTAGTCTTTGTGATAAGCATTCTCATTCTTGCCCAGTCATCCTTATCACGTATTTTATTAAAATGCATGTCTTCATATCCTACGTCCAATATAGTCCTATCATATCATCCGTTTGATGAAAAAATACATGAAACAACGTGTCCGCTTTATTTCCAAGAGCTTGACTCCCGGGCGTGGTAAAGCAGAATATGGCGGACTTTCATTCCAATCCGCTAGACATGAAAACAGTTATCTCTCACTCGCAAAAAAAAAACAACAACACGAAAAAACACGCAACACCAATCGCATGTTTACTTTACAAAACGGAAAAACTCGTCATCCGTGTGCCTTCATGACTAGGAAAATGTCGATTATTCCGCTACACGTTTGCCTATAATACAAATAGAAAAAACGATCATGTTTCGTACAGCCCTGAGCCTTTCCCTTTCATCAATTCCATGTATTTTTACAGAGACCATTCACTCCTGGTCGGTGACGTCGGACAGTGGTAGGGAGTGTCCTCAGAAGAAAAGCGACTCGAAAGTGGGCCTAGTCCCATAACAAGCAGTTGATGTTACCTGCTCTGCCTAAAATCTGTACAGAATAATACCTTCTACATTTGCATGACGGTAGTAGCTGCATGTAAAAAAAAAATCATGCAAAGAGACTGGCATTATTGCATAGCAGAAGAAAAACCCAAGGTAAGCAGACTAAAGCAGCATCTCCACAAGGTATAAACTCGTCTAGCATACCATTATCCCGAGAAATGCTATCTGCCAAATATGTTATCAGTAGTGAATTGGTCTGTGTTGCACAACTTGACCTTTAATCAACAACAATAACAACAAAGGGCTCTACAAGTATCTGAGTTGCTGTTTATTTTCATGTCACAAGATTGGGCCACGGAATAAGTGCAATTTATGACTTGAAGCCCCCACAACCTCATAGAATCTGAGGTTTAAAATCCCTGAACCCCAGCACTGCAACTCACAGGATTTAAAAACATGACAGCAAGGAAAGGAAAATAAATGTTGCTGAGTGAGTGGAACACAAACCTGTTCAAGGCCAGTAGATCTATTGCAGATCTATTGTCGGCCTATAGGCTAATGTGCCTGAACTACCTTTTTGAACAAGGCGATATTGTGCTTCTTCACTCGCTGTGTTTACTCAAATCATAGGGCACTGCTGTGCTTCCTGTCTATGGGGTAATGGACAGGATACTGCACTTCTCAAATGTCCTTGAGTACTTCTATTATGCACATTTTAATTAAATGAGCAGCGAAGGCATTTTACATCTATTTAATTGGTCCATCTTTAAAAAAGCCTCACTGGTACATGCTTCAGGTCTAGCAACCATTCCTTAATGTAGTACAGGTTGGGTTTCTGTACCAGCACTGAAAAAACACATGGGCAAATGATTTCTGCATGATGGATCATTACCTTGGTCATGGAATGAATATAGCTACAGTGATTGAAAGTTAATGGAACTAGTTCTTGATGAGCCGGTTGATGTTTCCTTTGTTTTTCATCATGTTTGTTATGGGGTTGGAGGATGTTCATTTTCCATGACAAGTCTGCTCCAAAATAGCGTTGGCCTACACAGCAAATAATGATATGTACAACTTTTTATTTAAAACATTATTATATGTAAAACGTATTATACTATGTAAAGTATTATTATTGAGCCATGGAAATAGACGTATGTTTATTTAAGCCCTGTGGCTCCTCTCATTGGCAGTTTTGGATGCTCTGTTTGCTTACTAACTAACAGTTACAATTGAGTTTATCTCACTGAGGAATTGAGTGTTAGTAACTTAAGCAACCCATTTGAGCCATGAAATGGTGTCATAAAAAAAGAGTGAGAAGCATTTAGGGAAATGTGCCTTGTCCCAGATCTGCTTTCAGGGGACACCAGTCACTCAGGCTCCCAAGTGCATCTCAGTTCAAGAGGCGTCACTGCAGTATCTGGTTCGATTCCAGGCTGCATCACATCTGGTCGTGATTGGGAGTCCTATAGGGCCGCGCACAAATGGCCCAGCGTCGTCCGGGTTTTGCCGGGGTAGGCCATCATTGTAAATAAGAATGTGTTCTTAACTGACTTGCCTGGTTAAATAAAATCAAAAGTCAACCTGTGTCTGAAATGAAGGGCAACCCTCACAGGTAAACATTAGCCAAAGTGTTGGTGCCAGTCTGCTATGGTATGTTAACTACTACACTAGGAAGAAAGAAAGAAGTAAGAAAACAAATCCACAAATTCTTTATAACAGGAAAGCAATTACATAGGTAATCAAAACTTGCAATAGCTATGTTTCCATGAACTTTTCCAGTGATTTTTTTCCTCGACATTTAATTCACAGACAGACGCGACAATTGCCTACCACGGTGCGTTTCCATAAACTGTTGTGTCGATAAAACAGCTGGACGTAATGACGTCACAAAACCTAAAATGTCGAATAGAAATGTGGTTGAAGTGTATCCATCATTATATTAGGCATATTGCGGATTAATAAAGTGGCCACAGTCTGTATGCCCAGCCCACCTATCTTTCATGTCTCAGGTAGCCCGAAAAATCCAGGATGGATATAATACAAACATGGACTAATATTTGCCATATTCTTATCATTCTCATATGTCAAACTTATCGCCACTGTCCGTGCCATGGTGTAACTTGCAGTCACGCAGGCCTAGATGATCTGAAACAATTTGATAATGAAACTTCAAATTGCAATGTGAAGCAACTCAGGCATTCTTGAAAGTCAATACAAACCTGGTCCCGCAAGGAAACATTATGTTTTATTGTTGAATAAATGGATGCTGCGAGCAGTAGGCATTAGAATTACACGCGGAGTGGAGTTTTATAGTTGATAACATAATGTGCCAGCATACCTTCAAAAATATTCGGCAATCATATTTATTCGAAGAGCACAGTTTCCATCATCAGTAGCTACTGTGTTTCCACATTAATAACTTGTCCACTTCCATTTAACCATCTTGTGTCGATAAAAACAGCTGGACATAATGTCACCCCCCCCAGAAAAGAAACATTTTTAGAGTGGAAAAAAATGATTTTGCTAGCAGTAGGCATTCAGAATGAAATGTGGAGTGGAGCGTTATAGTTACGTGATGACATCACGTGCCCAGTTTACCTTCGAAATTATTCTGCAATCATAATTTATTAGAAAAACACCATTATTTGTTGCAATAAAGAAAGTTCGACAAAATACAAATCCACCCCAGTCGAACAGATAAAAATGTTGTTGATCTTTCTTAAATGTATCATGTATATGCCGTTTGCATTACACATGTCACAATAATGTTTTGGGCGTCATTGCTTTTGTAGAATAAACCTGGATCAATGGAATCCTATGACTGCATCTTGCCTAAGTCACATTTAGCCTTTTGGCAGACATCCAGGGTGACTGAATAAAGTCAGTAATAAAACCAATGTTTTTTTATTTTTTTATTGAACCTTTAACTCGGCAAGCCAGTTTAGAACAAATTGGAATTTACAATGACGACCTACCCCGGCCAAACCCGGACGACAGGGCAAATTGTGCGCCTCACTATACGACTCCCAATCACGGCCGGATGTGATGCAGCCTGGATTCATTACGCTAAAATGCTGAAAGCAGTTAGAAACAACATCAACCAACTAACAATTCTTTATCGTACTGAAATCATGCTGCTGGCAGGAAGCACAAACTTGACTAACAGGACATTTTCACACAGATGAATGGGAGACCTGTGCCACAGTGAGCATTTGACCAGCCCACTGAGGTGCGCAGATGGATGCAAGCGTTGCGGTCCACATCAAGGTGTGTGTACCAGTTTTCGTAGTAGAATCCTACACGGTCGATCCACAGCCACCTGCCTTGGAGATAGAATCCACCGATCCACGCGGTGTGCCGGTTGGCCATTGTCGTTAACTGCTGCAGGAAGCGATACTGTCGGGGGTTCTGAACGGAGGCCAGGTTTGCATGCAGAGTGTTGCAGTGTTCCTCTGCGTTGTGCCACGGCAAGTATGAGTTCACAAAGAGGAAACAGCGCGACTGGTGTAGGTACCAACCATCAGGGCAGTGCAAAAACTTTATCGCTGGTGCTTGGACCAGCGCAAGAGCATCAGCCTCAGCTTCCCCTTCTTCAGGTAGAGCATGCTCTACTTTGTTTTCTACCAGTTCTACTATGGTCTCCATTGGAGCGTCACCCAGTGGCTTCAGTGGCCCAGTCTCTTTAGCCTCCTCTAGAACTGGAACAATGCTTAGTTGTTCCACTGCCACAGCCTGCTGCTGCCCTGCTGCTTCCCTTAGAGTCAAGGCCACACAGAGTAATACAGAGATGCTCAGGACCTTCATGGTGATTTTGCTGGTTAACTGTAGTCGTAGGCAAGTCACAGGTAGTCTTTTCTCAGGTCGGCCAGTGATGGAGTGATGAGTGGAGTAGAGGTTGCTCCGCTCTTTATATACTGTCCCCTCCCCTATGCTTTCACCAAGGAACGTTATGTGACATAGAGCAATCATAAGGGGAATTTTTATGGTAGCTATGAACTAAGCTATAAATTGTGATTGGCATTGTTAATTCATTTCCTGAAAACTTTGGTATCTACGGTCTTTAGCCTGTCGTGTTCCAGTAAATTATGGTAGTAAGGGTGTGTTACACTGAAAATAAACCCAGGTGACAGGAATCAGTTCCAGTAAAGACCTGTTCCAATGTCAGGCCTATAGGGCAGCTTAACCCTGTTCCTGGAGATCTACCATCCTGTAGGTTTTTTTGTCCAATGTTGGATTAAGTTAGCATACCTGATTCAGCTCGGTCTTGGTGAGCAGTTTAGGCCTATACATACAATCTGGGGTGTAATCATTAGTCCAAACTGTATAGCAAATAGAACATGTTTTGCAACAAAAAGACGAGTTTCTATTGGGAATATTCAGGTAGGTTGTACTGTTTGCTTCTGTTTGGTTCCAAGTGAATACACCCAGACAGGTGTGCTAAATTAGGGTTAGACTGAACCCACAGGACGGTAGATCTCCAGGAAAAGGGTTGCTGGGCAGCCCTGCAGTAAATGATAGTAAAACAATTTAGATGTGTTGTACTCAAAATGGACCATTTAGTATCATATATTACATTTTGAATGGCATGTATTAATTTGTGGATGGCCATTATCCATTTCATATGATATGTTACACATTTTAATTAGTTGTTGCTAATGTCAGCTAGGTGACTAACGTTAGCTGGGTTAGGGTTAAGTTTAGGAATTAGGTTATAGGATTAGGGGAAGGGTTAGCTAAAAGGGTTAGGGGGTGGGTTAGCTAACATGCTAAGTAGTTATAAATTAGCAAAAAAAAGTAGTAAGTAGTTGAAAAGTTGCTAATTAGCTAACATTTTCTGTGATGAGTTTTGAACTCGCAACTTGGGTTAATAGACATTAGTGTTATAAGCCCACCCTTGATTTACGTAATCAGCGGTCTTATTTAACAATATCAAATGTAACATATCATACTAATTTGAGTGTCACGGATTTACATGTACTATGTTACGTCTAGTCTATGAGACCAGGCTGTTCAGTTGGTTTGTACCCAGTAAGCAAAATGGCTTTGAAAGTATTTTAGACCTCTTTCCCATTTTTGGAGCTGAATGAAAGGTGAAAATGCATATTTTCCGGACGTCAAATGTTTTTTCTTGATGTCATAAATAGATCTTATATGGATATTGAAAATATGTATTTTCCGGGCGTTGAAAAGTCGTATTTTACGAATGTTGAAAATACATATTTTCCGGACGTTAAATACGTATTTTCAGGAAATGTTCAGGTTTGTTTCGGTTCTGAACTAAAGGTGGATGAGTAAAAAAAAAATCAGTAAAAAAAAAATGTTCTGAATGAAAGTTTAAAATACTTAATTTACAGACTTTGAAATGTACTTTTTTTTGTCATTGATTCTATGGTCAACCTCACCTACTGTATATTCTCAATTAAGTAATCACAATATGAATTCCTTCGAAGATTGCAACATAGAATATTTATTGTTGTGCCCATCTGTCACATGCACTTATGCTAGCTTTTTCAAACTGGCAGCAATGATTTTTTAAGTAGCCCAATCTACAGAATTAACCAACAGACCACACTTTAGCTCAGTAGAGTACATTAGAGTAAAGTAGGCTACGATACAGTGCTGTACTCTACTGAACTATATTTTTCTTTACTTTACTATATTGTACTATGCTTCTACTGTACTGTGCAGTACTGTCCAAACTTGTGAAACATAGATGTCTATGATTGGTTCAGATTTGGTCTGGTCCGGACCAAATTTGAACCAATCACAGACATCTATGTTTCGGATCAAATCTGAATCAATCATATACGTCTATGTTTGGGCCAAATATAGGCCAGTCTGGACCAAACGTCTGTGGACGTTGAAATCAAGGCCAGTACAGACCGAACCAAATCAGAACTCAACATAGACTAGTTAGCTACTTTTGAAGTGAAGCTAGCTAGCAGCTAAAACAGTCTACAAGAAACTTTTGTCTCTGGGCGCTCTGGAGCCAAAAGGTGCCCCCTAATGGACAGAAATATTGTCCAGAAAGTGTCAAATTGGACAGAAAGCTACACATCTGAGCTCCCTACACTCATTACATGAGAAAAAGCATTATGTTTGCCTAAAATGAAGGATTTATGTAGTTTAATGAGATACAATGTATTCATATTAGCTATATGATATCATATAAATAAACATTTAAGCCACAATTTGATGCATACAACGTCCTCCATATTGCATACTTAAATGTATGCTGTTTTTCCTGCCACAAGATTGGAAACGTTAGACACTGTCCAAATTCAGTGGAGAGATGCCCAGGACTTCGAGGCTTGTTAATGATGATGTGTGCACTATGCAGGACTCAGCCCAGTTGCCAGCAGACAAGACAATCCTGAGTCAAGGGATGCTTGACTTCAACGGGGATCGGCTCAAACTGACAAATCTCGTGACTGTCAATTAACAGCTACACCATTTCACAGTCAGCAGCAGCTACCAAAACAGACTCGGTGTCGGAGAGCCAGGTAAGCATCAAGTAGGCTAACCCACTTGAAACTTTAAGTAGGAGCCCCTTGCCTCATAACCTGTCCTAATTCCTTGTGTGATCTCTGTCTTGAAAATGAATGACTACCTTCATCTCTCTACCCATCTCAGAAAGGTACAGGTTGGATTATAGGAAGAAGATTCTAGCCATCCGCTTCAAGGAGAATACTGTAAGGCACCCTGAGTGTCTGACAGCTTAACCAAACCTCAATTACCCTCCAACTCCATGGTCTTCCATTGAGAGAGATAGACTTTCCCACTCTCACCAAGGTAGCAAGTTGCAGAGGCACATTCACCTGAACCAACCTAAGTTTCCGCAGTGCACCCACTAACACTTGTTTGTTGTTACTCACCAGGGTTTAGCCAATGGAAAATATTACTTGGCTCATTGTGTTAAGGCTACATCAGTTTGTTTACATGATCTGTTTGTGTTTTCTCTAATTTGTGTTTTCTAATGTTCAGCTAATGTTCAGCTATCTACCAGAGCTCTGTTTCCCTCTAAGGGTGATGGCGAGTATGACATACTCAAAGATCTCTATTGAAGTGATTACACATTCAACAATTGCATGGGCAGAATCATGCATCCTTATTGTGTGGTATTTGGGGTTATGTGTGAGCTCCCGTCGACTGACCTCTCACCTGCACTGCAGCCTAGGCCCTGTCTCAGAGGTACTGAAGGCCTGAATTTGAGGGCATGGGAGGCCCCACTGGGTCACTCTCAACTGCAACACCCTGGTGGGAGACAAAGGGGCGGCTGCCTTTGCATAGGAGCTTGCTGAGGACCTCCGGGTCAAAGGTTAGGGGACACATTCAGTCTCTCATTGACCCTCTTTCAAGTCAGTTATTCAGGATCTTTCCTTGAGCTTGAATCCAGGGTCTTGTTCATTAGGGCACACCGTATCAAAACATATGTTTTATTGGTGGTATTACATTTTTTATATAAATGTTTGCATGTTATTTTGACATTAATACGTGTCACATATCAGTTTGCAAATTCAAAAAAATAATAATTTTGTTAATAAAGCCGCATACAGTCTCTTTTTTGCTTTCTTGAGTAAGGCAGTTCCAAAATGCAGGTGTTTGAGTCTAGATCAGTGCTTTCTGTGGTGGTGGGGCAGCCAGCAGAAAATACGGCGCGTAGGGGTTGGTAACATTCTCTAGTTGTGCTGTGATTGGCTCAGTGTTCCGTTACTAATGGGGACACTACGTTACTGCAAAATCTACGGGGAGAGCATGAAAATTAAAGACCCTTGGGTACTATCATAGATTTACATTAGAAGTGCCCATCTGAGAAGGCTGAAGGTCTTTGGCCACAGATAAAATCACATTGGTTGAGAGAATGTCATCAAGGCAAAGGGTGGCCACTTTGAAGAATCTCAAAAATAAAATATAGTTTGATTTATGTAACCCTTTTTTTTGGTTACTACATGATTCCATGTGTTATTTCGTAGTTTTGATGTCTTCACTATTATTCTACGATGTAGAAAATAGTAAAAATACAGAAAAACCCTTGACTGAGTAAGTGTGTCCAAACTGACTGGTACTTAATATATATTACACACTACCGTCAAAGTTTGGGATCAATTAAATGTCCTTGTTTTTGAAAGAAAAGTACATTTTTTTTGACCATTAAAATATTTTTTTTTAAATCAGAAATACAGTGTAGACATTGTTAATGTTGGGAATTATTGTAGCTGGAAAAAGCTGATTTTGAACGGAATATCTACATTTGAAGTTTACATACACTTAGGCTGGAGTCATTAAAACTTTTTTTTTTCAACCACTCAGTCAGTTAGTTAGCACATCTATTTGTGCATGACAAGTAATTTTCCAACAATTGCTTACAAGCAGATAATTTCACTTATAATTCACTGTATCACAATTCCAGTGGGTCAGAAGTTTACATACACTAAGTTGAAAATTGGAAAATTCCAGAAAATGTCATGGCTTTAGAAACTTCTGATAGGCTAATTGACATAATTTCAGTCAATTGGAGGTGTACCTGTGGATGTATTTCAAGGTCTACCTTCAAACTCAGTGCCTCTTTGCTTGACATCATTGGAAAATCTAAAGAAATCAGCCAAGATCTCAGAAAATAAATTGCAGGCCTCCACAAGTCTGGTTAGTCCTTGGGAGCAATTTCCAAACGGCTGAAGGTACAATGTTCATCTGTACAAACAATAGCACGCAAGTATAAACACCATCAGACCACGCAGCAGTCATACTGCTCAGGAAGGAGACGCGTTCGGTCTCCTAGATATGAACGTACTTTGGTGCGAAAAGTGAAAAATCAACTACTGTTTGCAACTGCACATGGGGACAAAGATCCTACTTTTTGGAGAAATGTCTTCTGGTCTGATGAAACAAAAATAGAACTGCCATAATGACCATCGTTATGTTTGGAGGAGAAAGGGGGAGGCTTGCAAGTCAAAGAACACCATCCCAACCATGAAGCACGGGGGTGGCAGCATCATGTTGTGGGTGTGCTTTGCTGCAGGAGGGACTGGTGCACTTACAATATAGATAGTATCATGAGGCAGGACAATTATGTGGATATATTGAAGCAACATCTCAAGACATCAGTCAGGAAGTTAAAGCTTGGTCGCAAATCAATCTTCCAAATGGACAATGACGCCAACCATACTTCCAATGTAGTGGCAAAATGTCTCAAGGACAACAAAGTGAAGGCATTGGAGTGGCCATCACAAAGCCCTGACCTCAATCCTATAGAAAGTTTGTGGGCAGAACTGAAATAGTGTGTGCGAGTAAGGAGACCTATAAACCTGACTCAGTTACACCAGCTTTGTCAGGAGGAATGGGCAAAAATTCACCCAATCTATTGTGGGAAGCTTGTGGAAGGCTCCCTGAAACGTTTGACCCAAGTTAAACAATTTAAAGGCAATGCTACAAAATACTAATTGAGTGTATGTAAACTTCTGACCCACTGGGAATGTGATGAAAGAAATAAAAGCTGAAATTAATAATTATCTCTATTATTCTTGACATTTCACATTCTTAAAATAAAGTGGTGATCCTAACTGACCTAAGACAGGGAATTTTTACTAGGATTAAATGTCAGGAATTGTGAAAAACTGAGTTTAAATGTATTTGGCTAAGGTGTATGTAAACTCCCGTCTTCAACTGTACATAGACGTACAGAGACCCATTATCAGCAACCATCATCCCTGTGTTCCAATAGCACATTGTGTTAGCTAATCATTTTAAAAGGCTAATTGATTATTAGAAAACCCTCTTGCAATTATGTTAGCACAGCTGAAAAATGTTGTCCTGATTTAGGAAAGCAACAAAACCGGCCTTCTTTAGACTAGTTGAGTATCTAGAACATCAGCATTTGTGAGTTTGATTACAGGCTCAAATGAAACCAGAAACAAAGAACTTTCTTCTGATACTCGTCTGTTTATTCGTGTTCTGAGAACTGAAGGCTATTCCATGCGAGAAATTGCTAAGAAACTGAAGATCTCGTATAACGCTGTGTACTACTCCCTTCACAGAACAGCCAGCGGAAACTGTCTCTAACCAGAATAGAAAGAGGAGTGAGAGGCTCCGGTGCACAACTGAGGAAGAGGACAAATACATTTGAGTGTCTAGACCAAAAGGATGTTATTATAATATTTTTTAACTTACATGTTTTGCTCAAATAAAGGTTTAAGGAAATACAGCCATGCACCACAGTAGTAGAAGACAAACCAGTTAAATCAAGCCTGATGGTATTGCAAGTATAAATCAAATCTTCCATTATTTTAATTTTAAAAAGCATGAAAAGGTAGTGTAATGGGATAATATCTTACTGTGGTGTGCGAAGAATCCAATACTTGTATGCGGTACAAATCAAATGATTGTGGAAGCATGTCCTCTAAGAGTATGAATTAGTCTGTTTAAGGAAGTTATTGTAGTTTGAAGTACAATACCAACATAGCTACTGCACTAGGTCAAAGCTGTGTGCTGGAAAACCTTGGTAGAGCATGGGTGGAATAGGCATTAAAGTGTAGTTTTTTTGTATATATATGTATTACTATGGGCTTATAAAGAAAAAAAAATAACTATTCTTTGTCCCGTAAAAGTGGGGTGGGGAGTACTCCGTAGGGTCTGTAGAATCTATATATGGTGTCAATTCACGAGGCTCTGAATTATTAGAGTGTTGCGGGACTTTTTCTGTGGTCAAACAGCTTAAAACGGGTTGCCTGGACACTATATGATACAAATATAATTAGAAATGATCGATTTTGTGTCCATAAAACCAGAGTCCAGTCTACCCACTAGAGTCCCTAGAAAACAAAAGGTTAGGTCATAGGAAGCCTTATGTTGACATTTGAACAGTGAGATACAGAACCATGGACAGTTAACATTTTAGAATGTTATGTTGTCGGCTTTTCACCAAATATGTGGCCCAAAAGCATATTATATGATGTTATATTTTAGTTATTGCAAGACCACACACTGGTTAAGGGAAAATATGAATTTCTGTCTTAAATAAACTGGGATGGAAAATAGTCAGTTGGGGTTCTACTAACCAAATATGTTCCGTTTTTCAGGTGGGGTTGTGTAGAACAGCCTGGCTGGGCAGAGTTAATGTCCAGCTACACTCCATGAAATGACACGATACATGGATTCCGCAGACACTACTGAGTATTCCACCATAATTTCCAAATAAATTCATTAAAAGTCCTACAATGTGATTTTCTGGATTTTTTTTCTTTTGTCTGTCATAGTTGAAGTGTACCTATAATGAAAAGTACAGGCCTCTCATCTTTTTAAGTGGGAGAACCTGCACAATTGGTGGCTGACTAAATACTTTTTTGCCCCACTGTATCTGTCAGGTCTCTCAGTCGAGTAGTGAATTTCAAACACAGATTCAACCACAAAGACCAGGGAGGATTTCCAATGCCTTGCAAAGGACACCTATTGGTAGATGGGTAAAAAAAAGAAGGAAAAATAGTTTAATTTCATACGGTACTCTCTGAAGTAACTCGCAATTGGGTAACACGGCTGTATGACAAAATGTAAACTAGAAAAATGTAATGAGGTTTTTGTTGTATCATTTGAAATGTTTACAGGGATCATTCAAGCTTTGACCATCTTGTGTCCTGCTCACAACATAACTATTTTAATATGGTTTCTTTTTCTGAATTATGATGATAAAAAAAAGTCACCTCTGTGCACCCTTGGTGTACCTGGCAGACCCACTACTAGAAATGTTTCAAATACAAACATTTTGTATATTTTTTTATATAGCAGACTCATTCAGATGGAAATTATGGTTGAATATTTTTCACTTGTGGATAGGTTTTTAATTTTGTACAATGGACTTTTGTTGCCGTTAGATTGTTACAATGTATTTGTTGCTTACTGAACAGTCAATGAACACATTTTCTGAAATGTTAAATAGTTACACATTTTTATTGAGGAAGTGTATGACAGAGATTACAAAAAATAAATAATTGTAATACCATAGTCAAATTTGTTTTGGGAATTGTGGAGGATGTAGTTTTGTCCGTCCTCTGGGATGTCTGGTATTTGTAGAGGACTCTAGGGCCCAAAAGCCTGTTTTAGCAAGGGCAGTGCAACTGGGGACTTCCACCATTTTGAAGTAGTCAACTGGGTGAGACTTCCTATGGGTTAAGGAAGGATCACATAATTCCATCCAGGTCATCAGGAGGGATCAGCCAATGAATTATACAAGTCAGAAAACATTCCATAACTGCAGGTGGCAGTAAATCTTGCTTTATACCCATTTAAACAACACACCTTAGGTGGCAGTATGCAACGTTTAAGTTTGTTTACCAACTCATAGGAGTAGAAGAAATTGGACTACTTCAAAATGGAGATGGCCATGATTTCAGGTGCCATAATGGGACATATATAACAATGTTGCTGTCTCTGTCCTACCAGAGTGACATAGAGTAACACAGACGAGAATATTGTTGAGTTGGTCTCCGTTTTGGGCTCACATGCCACACTTGGGTCAGGGAGGAGGGTACTGGGTTTGAGTTGTCATAGTAATGCAGGGCTTGGATTCAGATGATCCTGACCACAGGGAAGTACTTGTGAGCAGAGAAATCAAACTCTGGTAGTACCTAGAGATGGGGAATACCATTTTCCTTATCACCAAACAACAATAATGCCCCAGAAATGTTTAAATTCCCCAAATACTTTGTTTACATTTTGCTCAGTGCATTATGATGTGTTGTTACCTTTGTCTCCTTGTGCCCCCCGGCAAGTAGCTTCATGACCACAATGTTGGGTTTGGCAACTTTTAGGATCCGATTCACCTGCAACAATCAGCAAATTAAAAGAGGCAATTCAGACCCACAAACAGGAGGCACAATCTATTTTACTACTGCTGGGTTTGCTGACCTCTGGGTCAGGGGTGGGGACGTTCTCCAGGATGAGTTTGGCTTGCTGGAAGTGTTTGCTGGCCGCCATGTAGAGGTCAGCTGACTTGGGAGGAGGACTGTACTTCTTCAGATCGGACATCTCCTACAGCCGACACACACGGAGAGAAACAGGTCACGTTACAAATTATATATATTTTTTATATCTCCACTATAACATGTAATTCCTGATATTCGTTGCAGCGTCAGCAATTATGTTGACCTGGAATGCCCCGCAGACACATGAAAATGCAAGCGCACAATCCTAGCTAGCGACGGTTGGTGACACACTACGTTACCTTGAACTGGATGTAATGGACTGGCGGTGGCGTGACCACGCTGTTGAAGGGGGCAAAGCGGTGCTCGTAGCGCACCTGCTCACTGTCCAACTCAAACTGCGGCTTCCGCACCTTCCTGTCCATATCCAGGGCGATCATAGTCTGCACCAGAGACAGATATTCAGTGTGTGTGTGTGTGTGTGTTTATGCTGTCTGGATAGAAAACGGGACTACAACTGAGCCAGGGCAGAGGATGCATAACATGTGGAGGACAAGTTTGTGTGTGTGCGCACACATACCTTGTACATGCCAGCACACATGTTTTGGTAGGCTTGGCTCATGGTGATTTCTCTGCTGAGGGGGCGAGCTGCAGGCGCAAACACATTCTTATTGAGGTTAAGTTATGGATGGTGGCGGGCGGTGTACTCCCAGATGTATTCAATGCAATGTAAATAAATGTACGACTTGATCCTGACCCCCTTGGCCTTTCTTCTTCTTCTTGGTTTTCTTGCTGCTGCGCCCTTTCTGCTGCTCCTCCAGGAGGCGCTCCTCAGCCACCTGAGAGCTGTCCGCCCGACTCAGAGTGGACATGAGCCACGCGTACAGGAACTCTGACAGATACCTACACACACACACACACACACACACACACACACACACACACACACACACACACACACACACACACACACACACACACACACACACACACACACACACACACACACACACACACACACACACACTCTCTCTCAGTCAAGTGTACACATGGAACATGCCCTTTGGAACACACGTGGGCGCCCACTCCTCACCAGTAGATGTAGTAGTACTCGTGCATGCTGTAGAGTTCCAGCTCGAAGCCGCTGAGCAGGTACTGGATCATGATGCGCAGGTTGTGGTAGAGGATCCAGGTGCCCAGGCAGGCCAGGTGCTGTCTCTGGGGCTCCAGCTTCATCAGCAGGCTGTGCAGCGCTGCGTCCACCTTCTCTGCCTGCAGGGGGCGCCGCCGCATCGGTCCCATAAGTCAACCGCAGGAGAACAGCGACATGCAGTCAAGCGCGCGCTCACACACACATACATTTTTAGATGACTCACTAAACAGCCACTAAACAGTCACTAAACAGCAACGCGTACGCAAACGCTGGCTCTTGCTCTCTCACACACACACACCCAGACACACACACACACACCCAGACACACACACACACACCCAGACACACACCCAGACACACACACACACCCAGACACACCCAGACCACACACACACACACACACACACACACACACACACACACACACACACACACACACACACACACACACACACACACACACACACACACACACACACACACACACACACACCTCATCCTGCAGTGTGGCAAACTCCTCCAGGATGTGGCCTAGTTTGTCTCTCTGCCGAGCGCGGTTGTGTCCGTGGATTTGGATGAGACTGCAAAAGGGCTGCAGGGAAACCGAACAAGGTCGTTTCAGTCCATTGTTTGAAATAAAATATAGCTTCAGAATATGTTTAAAACTATCACGTTGATAGTCAGAGCCACGGTTCCATCTATGAATTTTGAGTGGTTACACTTTCCCCCAGCTCCACCCCTCAACTTCATAGCTAACCAAGTGGCAGGGATGCCGTTTGGTCTGGACACACACACACACACACACACACACACACACACACACACACACACACACACACACACACACACACACACACACACACACACAAATGAAGGATTGTGGCATTAATATAGAGAAAAGAGGTCTTGAAACGCAGCCAGGTGACTTACCCTTGAGCAGTGTGTGACAAAGGAGTCAATGTAGTCCTTGGCCTGGTGGTTATTATGCAGGCAGCACCTGCAGAGGCAACGCATGGATCAGTCAGGTCTAGAGGTAGAGCTTGAACACAAACTCGTAGGCCCTGTTCGAATACCTCAGACATAGATATCCTTCCTTCCTTTGTGGTGTTTTGATAGGTGAAAGCAACATTGCGACCATTTTAAACACCACTCCAACCAATTCAGATCTCTTATGACTTCAAGGAAGGTAGGAAGGATGCATTTCTAAAGCATTTGAAAGTTGGGGTTCATAGAAAGAAACGCTCCCAATCCTCAATGACTTACTTGGAGGAGAGCACCGGCGGGCTGACAAAGTACCTCAGAGCGTCTTTGATCAAGTCCTGCATTGGTTGGGTCCCAAACACTTTCTTATTATCTATCAGGAATGTTGTCTAGAGACAGGGAGGGGATTAATCAGAATAGGACCAATCAGAGGAGAGAATTGTCCAGATGCACCAATCATGCGGGAGAATGTTGCTTACCTGCAGCAGAGACCTGGAGAGGACGCAAGGGGACTGCTCACTGAACTCGCAGAAAAAGTCCTGAAAGCAGAACGTTAAAACATTACTATAAACCTTTAGCACATGTTCTAACAGGCAGACCATTACAGAAGTACTGTCAGAATGTAGTATTCTAATTATTATTGTAGTATTTACAAACGTAGTACCAGAATTCCATGTAGGTTAGTTGTGTTGATGACCTCGCACACGGTCTTGATGCGGTCGATGAGCTTGCTGAAGTAGTTGACCATCTCCTCCCTCTTGAGGATCTTGGCATAGCGGGGGAAGGTGGGGGGCAGCAGTCTCTGGTTCACCAGCGGTTCAAACCCCATCATGATCGGTTGATCTGGAATGCGGGGGGGAAGGGGGTCAAAACTGTGAGTGGCTAAATTGCGGTCAGAGGTTCTCCAACGAGTGTAACATTGCCTCTTACGGTATTGATGGACACATTGGGCCTAGGTGCCATAGTGGAGTGTGTACGCGCGTGTTACCTCCTTTAGTAGTATCGTTCTGGTACTGAATGCCATGCTCGATGCTAGAGTGGAGGGCTGGGAGGAGATCTGCTGCCTGCTGCATGAGTTTCTGGGCTTCGCTCACTGAGCTGGTCTGACAGAGCCAACATGACATCACACGCATCAGTCAACCAATTACACTCCCAATCAAAAATCTAATCGGCTTACCGGTATGCACATGATCCTCTTTCTTAGTGAAGCCGAGCTAAATGTGTGTGTTACCTCTTTCTTAGTGAAGCTAAGCTAAATGTGTGTGTTACCTCTTTCTTAGTGAAGCTAAGCTAAATGTGTGTGTTACCTCTTTCTTAGTGAAGCTAAGCTGAATGTGTGTGTTACCTCTTTCTTAGTGAAGCTAAGCTGAATGTGTGTGTTGCCTCTTTCTTAGTGAAGCTAAGCTAAATGTGTGTGTTACCTCTTTCTTAGTGAAGGCGATCAGCGCTGTCAGTAGAAGACGTGTAAACTTGATCCTACTGAAAAGTGCTATCCATTGCTGATGCTGAGAAAGGCATAGGAAAAGGTTAAGTCACAAACGCGCACACACGCAATCGCAAAAACACACAATATATATTTGTCGACCCTGGGGACACACAGATTTAGCTCTGTCGTACAATGTTCATTCCTTTTATTTTGAGAAGCGGCTGTAAATTCCAGGCTTGTCTCACTGAAAGGCTGCCTCACTCTTAGCTCTGGTGGACTGGGCATGGCAGAAGCCATGGGATATATGCCCGAAGCCCAAATCAACCCCTAGACGCTACACTACACCCTATGCACGCTGAAATGATTTGATAGGTGTATAGATAAGGCTATAAGTTTCCCTCTGATAAACTAGGTGGGATTTTGACCATATTGCTTAGACCTATCAAAAGCCTCTTAGATCAACAGTACATAGGGCATGAGGGTTAGGGGTCGATTTAAAGCCATTAGACGGGAGAGACGGTAAGGTGGACTGGTGGATATATCCATAGGGAGAGAGTGACAGACTTACTTCCAACTCCACCCCTGGGTTCCGCTGCTCGCCCTGGCGACTGCGTGTGCTCTACCGGAGAGAAAGAGAGGGAATGAGAGCGAGAGAGAGAGGAAGAGGAGATAACTTGTGATGGATGAGCTGTGCAGCTCTGTTGGTGGTACTGTACACTTGCGGTCATTGAAAGTTAAGGATGAGGGATATTATTCAGTAACGCGTTTGGCCATTCTGCCAGAGTGTAGTCGTGTTGTGTTGTCAGTTCACGGGAAGAAAGTAGTGTGAAAGTACTGTACCTTAACTCTCCTCTGTAACTCTTCCTCCACATCCTTTAGCATTCCTGTTGGTAGAAGGTTCATTTGGTACACACACACACACACACACACACACACACACACATTACGACATATATATTGTATACCGCCAATGCCATACATGAACCACAACACTGACTAAGCCCGTCACATGAACATCACCTGTAACCCGTAAATCTGTCACATTGTTGGCCATCTTGAAGCCATACGTCATGGCCTGGAAATCCTCCTGGAGACAGAACACAGAACAGGGTCGTGAATATTACAACAAGGCGTTGTTTCAGGTCAGAAGACGTAGGAGGGAACAGCGGGTTGCAAAACTCCTCGGAACTTTCAACAAATTCCCTTCTGATTCCAGGAAACCTCCAACCAGGACTTCTGGAAAACCAGGGAATTCATTGAAAGTTCCCGGGAATTTTGCAAACCTAACTGTGTCCCATAGACAGGATTATAGGAGATAGAGAGACAGTGTGCGTTATCCTAGTACCAGATCTGTTGGTGCCGTTTTACCAATTTTTATGGCCATTGGCATGACTGTGTGTGTGCAAAAGCCCAAAGGGATCAAGTGGTTTACCTCCTCGAACACTGCGGCTTTGTTGACTTTCTCGCGGGCGATGTCACACACCTTGAGGATGCCCAGAGCGAAGGCCTTGAGGGCCGGGTCCTCGATGAGGTCGGGGTTGTGGACGTACAGGCAGGTGAACACTGTCTGGGCTAGGGAGTGACCCTCCAGCCAGGTGATCTACACACACACACACACACACACGTTTTGATTGGTAATTAATTATGCATCGTTTGCTGATTCAGTTTGGTATTGATAAGGCAATAAAACTGACCAAGCAGCAGAAACAGGTGTCCATGATCCCAATCAGCTCTGGAAGACTGAGGTCCCTCACTCTGATGGAACCATCCTAGAAACAAGACAGGATGAGAGAGAGGATACAAAAGGGAGGGGGTTAGAGTCTTTTGTACTACAATGCACCTCACTAAAGGTTCAACATAATAATAATAATAATATAATATATGCCATTTAGCAGACGCTTTTATCCAAAGCGACTTACAGTCATGTGTGCATACATTCTACGTATGGGTGGTCCCGGGGATCGAACCCACTACCCTGGCGTTACAAGCGCCATGCTCTACCAACTGAGCTACAGAAGGACCACGTAACACCACCGTTTTCCTTTCACAGTGAAACTCTAGGAATCAGAGCCATACCTTGACTGCCTGTTCAAAGCTGAGGACTTTCCTGTTGACCTGGTTGCCAATCATCCCGGCGTCCATCTTGGGGTCCATCATCTCAATGGCGGACATAGCCTCAAACAGGCCAAACCTGCTGAAAAACATGCCATTAGAAAGACCTAAAGTGTGTGTGTTGTCTAGTGATAGATACCCAGTATTCATTAATGAGACAGACTGCAAGCAATGAAGTATTTCACTAATGGTTGATTAGAACAGTGTCTGAAACAAACAAACACTCATACTCACAATTTGTCATGGAGCAACTCCCCAAGGTTGAGCTCTGTAAATACAGAGAACAAATGCAAATGTACTCAGTCATCTGAACTATAGGGATGAAAGCCAGAGCAGTATTTGTGTTACAGTAGTACAGCGTAACACCAGCATGTACTGTCTGAAGAGGTACACAGGAACAAAGGGTGAATCTTAACTTCTACTTAAATAGAATTTTGAATTAGTCTTGCATTGATGTCAGTGGGGTCAGCAGGGCATCTTAACCTGTGCCATCCAGCTTGCATTTTAGACTGGTGGCACCAAATTCCCACAGAGCTGAAAACACTGGGTATACATTAGGAATTGCTGTACTGTACAGGCCTTTATTTGACTAGTTGTGTGATTTACATCAATCTTCTGATGAGAAACCCAATGTACTAGGTATTTCAGAACTGTCTAACAAACAAACGAGAGGGGCAAGTATCAAAAGCCCCCAAGAACTGACAACACTAGCACATCCTGAAATACGGTGTTAAAGCATATCACACACACACACACACACACACACACACACACACACACACACACACACACACACACACACACACACACACACACACACACACACACACACACACACACACACACACACACACACACACACACACACACACACACACACACACACCTTGTACCTTTGCATGCCTCTTTGAAGTCATGTGTAATGTCCACCCAGTTTGCATTGTTCCTCATCTTCTCTGGGACACCCAGTCCCCATCCCACATCATCATCCTCAACTGATGACTTCATCACCATGGTTAAAGCTGAAAGTAAACCCAGTAGATGTACATGACTCACTTCTCTTCTGACTTCAGTGTGGATGTTCAATAGGCCAGATAGCTAATTTCCTAGACCAGAGTGGAACTGTGTCCTAGTGACAGATACCCAGTGGAACTGTGTCCTAGTGACAGATACCCAGTGGAACTGTGTCCTAGTGACAGATACCCAGTGGAACTGTGTCCTAGTGACAGATAACCAGTGGAACTGTGTCCTAGTGACAGATAACCAGTGGAACTGTGTCCTAGTGACAGATACCCAGTGGAACTGTGTCCTAGTGACAGATACCCAGTGGAACTGTGTCCTAGTGACAGATACCCAGTGGAACTCTGGTCTAGCTGTATAAAATGTACTCACCTTGCAAGTTATCTGCCAGCCCGTGACTGTCCCTGTTTGGCGTCACGTTTCCCACAAACAAAGGTATATCCGTAATTGGCAGACGATTGTGATTGAAAACTCATCGTTTGTGTCGCTGAGCAGTGCCCAATGAAGAATTACATCCATCTGTTAGATGCAACCCCCCCCCCCAAATCAAAACACAAACTTGCACTGATAGCATTTAACAATTAGATTGTATTATTTCCTGGGCAATGCAAACCATGCATTCGTTATCAGAACCGTCCACAGGTCACAGATATACCCTCTGATGTGGTAAAAGCGTTGTCAAACAGGCACAAACACAGGTAGGTAAATAAGTAGCACGGTCGGTTCTAGCTCTTGATCATGTCTCTCAGTTCCATGACAGGACACATAAGTCAATGGATGAAGGAGTCTTCTGTAGGGGGGAGTTTTGTTAAGAGCCGCGACCCTCGGTCTGAACACTAACACTCATTGGCTTTGGAAGCATAAGGACCTTATCTTTCATAAAATGTTAAATTGATACACACCTTTTATAGGGTTAGAGTTCCCACACAGCCATATTTCCATATTACAACACTTGTTTACTGAAAAGACAGAGTGGACTACCTGTGCTATCTAAATCTCCAAACACTTGTGTGTAAACGGAAAACCAACGCCACAAACGTGGTGCCACTAAAAAAAATACTGTCGGCTGCAACTGTGTTAAAACAGTGTGTATTTTCCATTTGTGAAATGATTTTGATGGGATATGAAAGTAGAGGGATTTATGTTTCTAGAACACGGCCTCCAGAGCCAATTCAGCCTTTAAACAAAACACGTAAGGTCCTTGGACTAAGGAATAACGTTAGGCTCCTTTAGTCCAATATTGGGCTAGGTGGGTTCGTGTTAAGACGGATATACATACTGTACAATCTCGGTTTAGAAACTGGCCTATATGCCAGAAAGCAAGGGAGTTATGACATACTTTAAATAGCGTAAGCATAGACCTTATACCTGTGTCAAAGCAAATCTGAAGGCAACTATTAATGTATGACAGAGCTATTTTGGGGATTGAGGCTGGTCTGAAACTTCAACTAATAGGCCTCATAATTGAAGAGTAGGATGGTGTGTGAGAAATACAACACTTGTTAGGGTGTAATATCCACTTTAACAAACAGACAGGTCAAAGAAAGATCAGACTCCTTGAGGGATTAACATGCTGATGTGTAGAGTGTCTAAGCAGCTTGAGTTAATGCCTAAAATGGCCTTAATTGTGAGCGGTAGTGCAACGGAAACGTTCTGAGACAGGGATCCAAGTGTCTGTCACTAGGGTCCAAGGTGAGGGGACTCAGCAGGCAATCCTTTTTCAAGTCTACGCTGACTGTCAGGTTAACCAACAGATCCGACCCGCTTGCTTACAGCTGCACTAGGGTTGGACAGGCTTGCTGTGTAGAGTACGACACCATGGAGCTTGCGCAAGATATGGCTTGGACAACGTACCTCAGTCCAGGGATGAGAAATGAGTTGTGCTCCAAATTGTCCCATTATCCCAACTGTTACACAGATGATTGAAAGACTGCTAGTTTTTCTGGAAAACTGTCCTTTTCGTCTCATGCTAGGTTTATTTATTTTTTTATTTCACCTTTATTTAACCAGGTAGGCAAGTTGAGAACAAGTTCTCATTTACAATTGCGACCTGGCCAAGATGAAGCAAAGCAGTTCGACAGATACAACGACACAGAGTTACACATGGAGTAAAACAAACATACAGTCAATAATACAGTATAAACAAGTCTATATACAATGTGAGCAAATTAGGTGAGAAGGGAGGTAAAGGCAAAAAAAAGGCCATGGTGGCAAAGTTAAATACAATATAGCAAGTAAAACACTGGAATGGTAGTTTTGCAATGGAAGAATGTGCAAAGTAGAAATCAAAATAATGGGGTGCAAAGGAGCAAAATAAATAAATAAATTAAATACAGTTGGGAAAGAGGTAGTTGTTTGGGCTAAATTATAGGTGGGCTATGTACAGGTGCAGTAATCTGTAAGATGCTCTGACAGTTGGTGCTTAAAGCTAGTGAGGGAGATAAGTGTTTCCAGTTTCAGAGATTTTTGTAGTTCGTTCCAGTCATTGGCAGCAGAGAACTGGAAGGAGAGGCGGCCAAAGAAAGAATTGGTTTTGGGGGTGACTAGAGAGATATACCTGCTGGAGCGTGTGCTACAGGTAGCAGAAGGTAGCAGAAGCCACACAGCCATTTTGAAATGGCAGTGTCAGCCAAATAGCTCCTTTGTTGATCAACGCAACTTGCCATTCCATAACGGTAGTGATGTTCCGTTTGATATCGGAGCTCCGAGGCACACGTCGAAATCATTAAGCAGTCTGCTGATGTATGTTTCACTTTATCAGAATAATGTCATCATTTATATGTACAAAGCTTTGTTTGATCACATGCTTTTTCAAAACGTGTTGCAAAATGCGAGATCCCACTGATTTGGCTGTGGTTCCAGGGCTTTCTTCGATTCCAAGCTACTTTCAAGTGTAGACCTCTACTGGACACTGTACTTACAAATATAGTATAGGATTGTGTACAGAAAGTTTCAGCTGACCAGTAGGTAGAGTAGGGAACAATGGACCATTCAGGGACATGAGGTTATGAGGTCGAATCCCTTTGAAGGCACATTATTTTTTACTCCAACTGGGAAAATTTGCACCATCAATGGAGAGGGATGATATGCTACTAGCCTCATTCCATGAATATGCATAGCAATCTCGAGTCAACTCCGGAATGTCACATGTCTTACTTATATCCATATATGTGTAACAACATAAGCATTAGAAACTTTGATCAAATAAACCTCACGGAGCAAATAAGCCATACATTTTTGTTGTTGACCAAATTCGACACTCTTATTGACCGCCATACAAAAATGTATTGCTTGGTGGGTGAAAAAAAACACTACCTGCTGGAAGGAGACAGATTTCCCCCCAAGTTGGGCCTCTCTCTTCCTCTCCAAGTTGACTTAAAAAATAGCAGTCATTCAATCTTCTCGGTGTAACAGTTGGGATAATGGGACAATTCAGAGTGCAACACATTTCTCATTCCTGGATTGAGGTACATTTTCCGAGCCATATCTCCTGCCTGCTCAGTGGTCATTATCTACGCACAGGAAGCCTGTCTGACCATAGTAGCGCAGCTGTAAGCAAGCGGGTCGGATCTGCTGGCTAACTATCAGGTCTATGAAGGTTTCATTCGATAAGATAACTAGCTAATCGCAATTTGTAATGAAACACCGAGTTTGCTGTCTTTTCACGAGCTAGTCATTGTTAGAAGCTAATAGCTATGATAAATATATATAAACCCCGCCTATTTCTACAAATAATATTCTTAATGTGATTTTAAACCTTAACCACACTGCTATCCTTGTGCCTAACCTTAAATTAAACTCAAAAAGCACATTTTTGTTTCATTTAATTTTTACGATGAAGCCAATTTTGACTTTATGACTGTGGTAACTAGTGGAATCCATAAACCAGACAAGCGGGCTAATAATGTCGTTGACGCTAACTAGCTAGCTTGGACTCTGTATCAACAAAAATGTTTAATCATGCATATCACACAATTACAAGATAATATATATTACGTAATTGCATGAAACATATTGCCAATTTTAACAATATTTGGCGTGATCTTTGATCATACATACCTTGCTAACTGCTAGCGTTACTAGCTAGTTGTCCGAGGCTCGGGAAGAAGAAGCACAAATATGACGTTTAAGCGTTACATTGCACGTTGGGACATGAAGTCCCACAACATAGCTATGCAAATCCTTGGAGGGTCTTTCTGGGTCAGTAGGTGCTGGTTTCAGGTCAGTTTTTTACATTTTATTTCCTTGTTCTAGGTCAGTGTGGGGGGGGTTTGCCCTATATGTTATTGCTACATTATGTCTGATCTTTGAACCGCGTTTACAGTATGCGTTCATTCTGAGATGCTCGGTCGCGTATTTTCGCGTCACATCTCAAAACTAAATTTGCATTCTCGCGTTATTCATGGTTCCTGGCAGTTCTTCTTGACAGTTCTCCAACCCAGTAGGGGGTTTGTACATCGGGTCATCGTTTCAGGCAACACACTTACATCTAGGGATTGCCTCGTCCTAATGGGACAACACTAACTTTCCATATACCTAGGTTCGTAAAATGTTTATTTTTGAATATTTTTTCAGCATATTAGTGCACGTCTCTGACATTATTTCCAAATAGCTAGCTAAGTTAGCAGGAACGCTAGCTAGCTACGCTAACGTTAGCTAGGAAACCGAATGGACATTGAGCAGGTGCAGTGGGGGCTGTGATGTCCTTATTACCCGCCAGCCAGTTATTTCGTAAACCAGTCGGTCACTGTTAGTTAGCTAGCTAGCCGTTGTGCTAACTCTGGTGAAGTTGTTGTCAATGAAGATCTGAATAAGTGCATTTTGCAACAACACATTTGGCAGATAGCCAGTATGCCAGATGACGTTTAACGTTAGCTACATTGATTAGGCCCGTCTACAGCAGTTGGGGGCATTTAGCTATTCACACGTTGATGTGAACGTTAGCTAGCTGAAGATGCTTGCTGCAAAGGCAAATAACTGACAACAGGGCAGACTAGCCCAGGTCGACTGAGTGAAGAACAGGATTCTCTCGGTTTTCAATTTCAGTCCCCTTGGCTAACAACAACTGTCTGTACATGTAGGTTCACTCGTTACATCTTTGTTGAATTTTTAAATTTTTTAATTATGGCCTACAATTTTATATCCAGGAATGGTGCTTACAGTATAGGCTACACACTGTTTTAAATCATCAATGACATAATGAATGGTAATAACTCATTAATGACCCAGGTCAAATGTCTACATACATTTGTTTTATCTTTTTACTCGTTTTTTTCTCCTATTGGCTTGCAATGCTTTTGGTCTGATTTCCTTAGCTAAGTAGCTTAAGGACATAGTCGCATCTCTTTCGTTTCCTGACACTGGAGCCCGTTAATTCTACTGGACACCCTTTTGTTTTGGTTAAACAAGTTGAGCTTGATAAACAGCATGACCAGCCCTATTTTGTTACATTGGATTTATCAATACGGGTTGTTCGTACCATCTCTCTGCATGTTGCTGATCTCATCTTGCCACAGGATATAATAGAAATGATAGACTGGGATTTACAGGGGTGAACATTAAAGTCCAGAGACGGAAGGACAACTGTGTTGCATTGCTGATTCTTGCTTTTCTTTATTTGCAGTTGATGTGAAATGTTGACGTGTGTGAGAAAAAATGAATAAGCCCAAAATGACCACTGAGAAAGGGTGAGTAACCATTGTCTCGGACACACACACAGTTCTTTCTTTCTGCCAGATTACTGTCTCTCATACACTGCCCCTTGCCCTCTTATTATACACTGTAGTTTGCTCAATGTCTTGTGACACTGTAAGATCAGTCTAAGGACAGCACAACCACAGGTCATTAAACCAGCCAGGGCAAGTCATGGTGCCATTGTGACCCTAGCTATTTTAGGTTCCTCTGTAAAACATTCACTGCTGGGGTCAATAACTGTTTGGGGCCTGTAATAACTAGCCTTTTGTTCTTTTAGCATTAGTCTTGCATAGTGTTTGAAGGTGATTCTAACATGTATTGACTCAGGGGAGTGAATACTTATGTAAATGACATATTTCTGTATTTTATTTTCAATAAATTAGCAAACATTTCTTAAGACATGTTTTCACTTTGCCATTATGGGTCGTTTTGAATTTTGAATTCAGGCAGTAACACAAACAAATGTGGAATAAGGGAAGGGGTATGACTCATTCCTGAAGGCAATGTACAGTATGTGAGATTTCAGTATTTAATTTTCAATAAATTAGCAAACATATTTTTAAAGCATTTTTTCACTTTGTCATTATGCGGTATTGTGTGTAGATGCGTGGGGGGAAAAGTCAATTGAATCAATTTAGAATTCAGGCTGTAACACAACAACATGTGGAATAAGTCTAGGGGTATGAATACTTTCTGAAGGCACTGTATGTGTGTGGAAAACATTTTATCACAAGTAAGACATTCAACTTTAGTATATTCCATGTGTAACTCCACTCACTACTTGTAGCTGTATAGTCCGTTGGTTTTCTTGGTCTTGGTTAGCTTAATTTTCCGGTCAGTACTATAGCTAGCTAGCACTTAGTGTGTGTGCATTGCGTTTGTGCGAAAAAGGGTCAAACAGGGTCCTGTTGGATCCAGACTTGGTGTATTGGTACCACTTGCCGTGCAGTAGCAGAGCGTACTGTATTGTGGGGGGCATTGCCAAGGCAACCAAAGACTTGTTGGCTACAACACCTTGCTTGTTTCAGCAAGGACAAACAAAGTTTCATCACATTTTTAAGAGTCCATTTTACCGCAGAAATGGACTCAACTGCACAAAGTCCGGCCATTCCATCTTCAGTCCGCTGTTCCGCAACAGCGAAAATAATAATGTCTTATTGGACGAGTCCAGGTATACGTTAAATACACTTTTTTCAAACTGTTATGACTTTTATTTTATTTTCATGACATCCATAACTACACGGTTATGCAGTAATTGTGCCACCCCCAGACCTAATATTTCAATGGCGTAGGCAGCTCAATTTATAGGCTAACTTTTGATAAACTCTGGGCTTGGTAGATTGTTTGACTTTCTTAGTGTGACTGTCTCTGCTGTTTAGTCTAGCTAATATGTCTGTGAGCATGTAAGTGCATGAAGGCGTGTGTATGCATTTTGTCTTTTTGTGTTGTTTGAGCAGTATCTCACTCAGTTGCTCTTAGTGTATTTTGGTCTATTTGTCTCTTTTTACCCTCTCTCCCTTGGTCTCTCACTGTCTTTATAAGGGCATATGAAAGACATTTGGTCTATTTCTACATTTAGATTCTCTCTCGCATGGCTGTGACCTTTGGCCTCACTGCCCCACATTAGCGTAATATAACCAGAGTATAGTTTTGTTCATTAGGGCGCACTATGGAAAATATTTTAAAATGTTTCACAACAGAAAGGGAAAATAAGCATTTCTTATTGGACGAGTCCAGGTAGTCGCTCTCTGTTTCTGTCCTTTTTTTCCCTCTGTCTGGTGCCTAATGATCACGACCCTGGAGACTATTTGCTTTATGAGAGCATGACCTGATGCCAAGGTATATGTTAAGTATTAAACCTCTTTGTCTCTCTCTCCCAGTGTTCCCAGTAACTCCAGGGTGCTAATGTTGTTGGGCCAGCTGGAGAGGCTGAACAGGGAGGCCATGCTGGCGGATGCTGAGATTGGCAGGCAGATCACTGCCAAAATCCTCCACCTCATCCAGACTCAGGGTGAGAAGAGTACTAGCATATACTGGGTTACACTGACCATATATTTGCTTGAACCATTCTGGAAAGGCCAATGGGAAAATAATAGCCTACAGTGCATTCGGAAAGTATTCAGACCCCTTGACTTTTTCCACATTTTGTTCCGTTACAGCCTTACTCTAAAATGGATTACATTGTGTTTTTTTTACTCATCAATCTACACACAACACATAATGACAAAGCAAAAAAAAACGTTTTTTTAGAAATGTTTCCAAATGTATTAAAAATTAACAACTGTAATATTACATTTACATTAGTATTCAGACCCTTTACTCAGTACTTTGTTGTAGCAGCCCTTGGCAGCGATTATAGCCTCAAGTTTTCTTGGGTATGACGCTACAAGCTTGGCACAGCTATATTTGGGGGGTTTCTCCCATTCATCTCTACAGATCCTTTCAAGCTCTGTCAGGTTGGATGGGGATCGTCGCTGCACAGCTATTTTCAGGTCTCCAGAGATGTTTGATCAGTGTTCAAGTCTGAGGTCTGGCTGGGCCACTCAAGGACATTCAGAGACTTGTCCCGAAGCCACTCCTGCGTTGTCTTGGCTGTGTGCTTAGGATCGTTGTCCTGTTGGAAGGTGAACCTAACCCCCCAGTCTGAGGTCCTTTCTGTACTTTGCTCCGTTCATCTTTCATTGATCCTGACTAGTACCAGTCCCTGCCGCTGAAAAACATCCCCACATCATGATGCTTCCCCCACCATTATTCACCATAGGGATGGTGCCAGGTTTCCTCCAGATGTGATGATTAAACTTTTTGGCCTGAATGCCAATCTTGGTTTCATCAGATCAGAGAATCTTGTTTCTCATGGTCTGAGAATCCTTTAGGTGCCTTTTGGCAAACTTAAAGTGGGCTGTCATGTGCCTTTTACTGAGGAGTGGCTTCCATCTGGCCACTCTACCATAAAGGCCTGATTGGTGGAATGCTGCAGGAAAGTTCTCCCATCTCCACAGAGGAATTCTGGAGCGCTGGCAGAGTGACCATCGGGTTCTGTGTCACCTCCCTGACCAAGGCCCTTCTCCCCCGATTGCTCAGTTTGGCCGGGCGGCCAGTTCTAGGAAGGGTCTTGGTGGTTCCAAACTTCTTCCATGTAAGAATGATGGAGGCCACTGTGTTCTTGGGGACCTTCAATGCTGCAGAAATGTTTTGGTACCCTTCCCCAGATCTGTGCCTCAACACAATCCTGTCTTGGAGCTCTACGGACAATTCCTTGGATCTCATGGCTTGGTTTTTGCTTTAACATGCACTGTCAACTGTGGGACCTTTTATATAGTCAGGTTTGTATCTTTCCAAATCATGTCTAATCAATTGAATTTACCACAGGTGGACTCCAATCAAGTTGTAGAAACATCTCAACGATGATCAATGGAAACAGGAGGCACCTGAGCTCAGTTTGAATCTCATAGCAAAGGGTCTTAATACTTATGTAAATAAGGTATTTCTGTTTTTTATTTTTAATACATTTGCTAAAAATTCTAAAAACCTGTTTTTGCTTTGTCATTATTGGATATTGTGTGTGGATGAGAGGAAAAAAACGTATTGCATAAAGTTTTTAGAATAAGGCTATAACGTAACAAGTTGTTGAAAATGATACTTTCCCAATGCACTGTATATTATAGCCAGCCATTATAGTACATTTTCCGTTAAACACTGAGAATCCAACAAGCGCCTGTGTCTTGTTATAGCTGGGTATAATTAAAAATTTGGGCAAATAAACGGCGGCCTCTAATAAACTCTGGGTCAAGAAAACTATAATAAGCCGTGCATAGTTTGCCAGTCTGCTCCGGTGGAATTTCACAGCATCTTTCTTACACGCTGACCAGACCGGACACGTCGCGTGCGCGAGCGTCCTAAAGTAAATTTAGAAATCCATGTTATTCAATTATTGCACCCACACTGCTCGCACGTGCCAACGAGCGTCTGCGATGCCAAGGGCTAAAATAGAACTCCTTTCTATTTCTGACGAAGATCGCGCTGCAAGTCCTGCCTCTCCCATCTCCTCATTGATTTATAGAAGCAGGTACCCACGTGCCATCTCCTCATTGGTTATACCCACATGGGTGATTGAAAGACAAACTGTTTTGCCGGTTGTCTGGTAAAAGTGTAGATGCCAATCACCATATAAGTTCAAAGATGAAAAGGCCTGGAAGGAGGAGAGATGACTAGAAACGATTCGGTTGACCGTTTTATGTGTGGATTAATTGGTGGAGTAGAGGACCTTGTGCATTTCAGGTAAAATAACAACTCAATGTTTATATCCCAGGACAAATTAGCTAGCAACAGCAAGCTAGCTGAATAGGACAAATTAGCTAGCAAGTGCAAGCTAACTAGCTAAATTGCCATACATGTTTAATGCTTTTCGACCTGTCCCCAAATTAAGGTCATTGGATCAGAGTTTGTTTTGATATTTTAACCTGCGTGTCGTGATCGCTTTTGGTGTAGGGGGACAAAACAAATTTATGCACGAAGGCGTGCGCACGCAGCCGGTTTGGGTTCTGTGTTACGCTGAATAATTGCTGGCAATACAGTCTTATTATAGCTGCACCCTATCACATCTGTATCACAGACATCTTACGCATGTCTTTGTTGAGGCACTTGTGTCTCTGCTCAACATCTCCAGGCTTCTCCACAAAGAATGTAAGAGTGGAGCTGCGCCACCTTGTGGACGGGCTGCGCCACTCATTTAAGGCCAGGCATCACACCCTAAAAGGGTATTTCTTTTGCTCTAGATTGCAGGATATGGCCTGCACCCTTCCCGCCGTACTCAGCAGCACCGTCTTGTTTAAAAATGGAGAACCTTGATCTGTGGAGAACCCTGATCTCTACCCTCATATAGCATTGCCTTTGTGGCTGCATTAATATTTCACCTGCACCAAACCTCTACCTCACCTGTACCGCCAAGCTCCAACAACTGCATGTAACAACACTTCAACATTATTTGTATTCTTCTCCTGGCTGCACATCACCTCACACCCATTACAGAATTACTGTCATTACTTTCAGTCTTATGCACACATGATTCACTCACTCACCCCTGTTATGCCAGCTGGCGCATATGGCAGCAGCGGAGGCTGTCTCGGCCATCTTCTCCTCTGTTATGTACCCCAACTCTAAGGCTAATGTTGTTGGAGCTCCGTCCCTATGGGTTTCTGCCATGATGTGTTGGGCCTTCCTTCCTGAGACCAGTGGACAGCTCTTCTCTTGGAATGGGGTCTGTGTTCTTCCTTGAACGCGTCCAATCCAGCTCAAGCGGCATCTTAAGAGTATTATGTCCGTAGCGTCCTGCTTTGTTTGTCTGAGGAAGGGGAGTTCGATAGTGTTTCAGACAAAAGATGATATTCATGATTATTTGGTGCCAAGTTGTGTGGAGGATGGATGTGTTTTTTTTTTCAGGTTTAGTTCAACCATTTTTCAGTACTCGTAACCATGTAGGCATAGAAGTGTTGTTGTTACACAGCTCTAGTAGGTTTAGGGTTCTCTTTGTGCTGTATTTTCTTGACCTCCAGATTTGTTTGAACTTTGAAGGTTGTTCGGGCTTTCTTGATCCTAGTGCGATGTCTATACCGTGTACCGCTACTGTAGGTATAATGCAATGGTGCTCTATGTAAAACTGTGTAAATCCAAGTATTGCTACTTGATTGTTTTGGACTGCCTTTGCTGCGTTGATGGGAAAGAGCTGTCTTGCAGTTGTTGCAGTTAACCAGTCCGACTACTACTACTTGAGTAAAAGTGAGACTCAGTAAAATACTACTACTACTTGAGTAAAAGTGAGACTCAGTAAAATACTACTACTACTTGAGTAAAAGTGAGACTCAGTAAAATACTACTACTACTTGAGTAAAAGTGAGACTCAGTAAAATACTACTACTACTTGAGTAAAAGTGAGACTCAGTAAAATACTACTACTACTTGAGTAAAAGTGAGACTCAGTAAAATACTACTACTACTTGAGTGAATGTTCTAACGTATTTGGTTTTAAATGTACTTCGTACAGTGGTGGAAAAACAACTCAATTGTCATACTTGAGTAAAATGTAAAAGCAAACGCTATACATCAAATTCCTTATATTAAGCAGACATGACGGCACAATTTTCTTGTTCTTTTAATTTACGGACAGCCATGGGCACACTCCAACACTCAGACATATTTTACAAACACAGTATTTGTGTTTAGTGAGTCCGCCAGACCAGAGGCAGTAGGGATGACAATGTGTTCTGTTGATGGTGTGTGAATTGGACCATAATGCTGTCCTGCCTGAGCATTCAAAATGTAACAAGTACTTTTGGGTGTCACGGGAAATATATGGGAGTAAATGGTACATATTTTCTTTAGAAATGTAGCAGAGTAAAAGTAGTCAAAAATATAAATAGTAAGTACAGATACCCAGAAACTACCCAAAGGAAAGATTCACCCATTTTGAATGTTGCATTGTTTTTTGTGCATCTCTGACTGATGCTCTATTGATTGTTGGCATTTTCATGTGTATCTGAGCTATTCACTGTTAAAGCAGGCAGAAATAGAGCTGGTATGATGACTTTTGCATCATACCGGTTCTGTTTCTGCCTGCTTGAACGGCACTAGCTCAGATGCACATGAAATTACCCCCCGGGAATCGATAGAACATCGCTCAGAGAGCCACAAAATAACATTCAAAATGGGTGAGTCTTTCCTTTTTTAAGTAGAACTTCAAAGTATTTTTACTTTGATATGTTACACTACTGATTTACAATTCTGTATGTATTGCGATTCTATACTGCGTTTTTATTGCGATTCGATGTTCCAAACATATTGCTCACTGTGTGCTGCAGAAACGAGGGAGCATGAGAGAACTATTTTTGATCAGTCATGGAAATTAAAGTGCTGAAACTTGTCTCGCCATTTAAAAAGGAAGATGGAGAACAAGTTATAGGAAAAATATCGCCGTTTTGGTGTAGCTACAGCTAATGTTAATTACCGAGCAAATGTTAAAAAATATATACAGTACCAGTCAAAAGTTTGGACACACCTAGTCATTCAAGGGTTTTTCTTTATTTTTTTTACTATTTTCTACATTGTAGAATAATAGTGAAGACATCAACACTATGAAATAACACATATGGAATCATGTAGTAACCAAAAACGTGTTAAACAAGTCAAAATATATTTTATCTTTGAGATTCTTCAAAGTAGCTACCCTTTGCCTTGATGACAGCTTTTCACACTGTTGGCATTCTCTCAACCAGCTTCATGAGGTAATCACCTGGAATGCATTTCAATGAACAGGTTTGCCTTGTTAAAAGATCATTTGTGGAATTTTTTTCCTTAATGCGTTTGAGCCAATCAGTTGTTGTGACATGGTAGGGGTGGTATACAGAAGATAGCTCTATTTGGTGAAATGCCAAGTCCATATTATGTCAAGAACAGCTCAAATAAGCAAAGAGAAATGACAGTCAATCATTACTTTAAGACATGGAAGGTCAATCAATGCGGAAAATTTCAAAAACGTTCCGTTTTAACGGTCAGGACATGTATGGCTTCGTTCCCAGAACCAATGGGAAACCGAAAACGTACTTTCCCACAACTTCTAAGAAACCAAATGTGCTAGCTGGGCTGTCACTAAGTTCATTAGTCAGCAATGTGATACTGTGTGTATTTTATGCTATTGAGATAACTGGCATAGTTAGATATTCAAATGTCAGAGAGAATCGCATGACACACTTCTGTTGTGATGACAAGGGTCAGTGGTGGACCCATGGTGCTAGGTTTGCTGTGCTAGAGCAAAGTCCACGGAGAGTTTGAAAATGGAAACAAGTGAACTGGACATCAACATTGATTGAAGAACACGTCAAGATCAGCATTCAGACACAAACATATTGGTTTGTCACGCCAAGCTTCAGATTGCTGATCTGAGCTAGGTAAGTAACTAACTTGGCTAGATCGCTCTTCGTTCTAAGCTCATAGCCTGTTAGCAAATCTTGACTTTTAGCTTTACACCAGTTTAAAATCATCACATTATACATTTGGTTGTTGCTCAAATAGGTTTTCACCCACAAACAGCATGTTTTTATTATGGAAATCCAGTCTTCTAGAGAGGAAATGCAGTCTCAAAGCAGTGATGCAGGCTGAAATGTGAGCTATCTCTCGCTCTCTCTCCCTCCCTCTCTCTCGGTGGAACGTCCCTCTTGCAGGGATATTAACTCTATGGTTCTCCTAAACCCTGCACTCACGGCACACTACAGCTCTAATCGGGCTAGGCCTCCGGCCACACCCTGTCACAGCCAGCCCCACTTGTGAGACGTCCACACAGTCCTCATATACAGTCCCCAATAGGAGAGAGGGAGGAAGATAATAATGACATTTAACATTTACATTTAAGTCATTTAGCAGACGCTCTTATCCAGAGCGACTTACAAATTGGTGCATTCACCTTATGACATCCAGTGGAACAGTCACTTTACAATAGTGCATCTAAATCTTAAAGGGGGGGGGTGAGAGGGATTACTTATCCTATCCTAGGTATTCCTTAAAGAGGTGGGGTTTCAGGTGTCTCCGGAAGGTGGTGATTGACTCCGCTGTCCTGACTGCTGCAGTATCAGACGCACGGACGTATCTCCGCGCCTGGGCCTCGTGCTTGCTGTCTGTACAGGCGGGCACCTGGCTGGAACGCAGCCTGGTCTGCCCTGTTCATCTGTATGTCTGGGCTGCTTGAATGCTGAGTAGGTGAGAGTGAGAGGGGAGGCTGGGTAGTGTAGTAACCTTCTAGGATTGGTCACACGTCACAGTGCCTTAAGAGTGCAGGGGGAGGTGCTACGAGCTGTGTCCTGGTCTGGTGGTTGGGCTTGGGGGCGATTAGCATCAGTGTACTCCAGGCTGTATGGGGGATCCTTGAAAAAGAAAATAGAGCTGCACTCTAGGAGCTCAGATACAATAATTGAATAACCTAATAACCAGCGTTTTCACAGACAAGCTGTCTTCATCGGGGTATATTGACATACACTGCAGGTCACTAGTTTTATATAGTTTCAAAGGACACACACAGGTGTCCATAATCATGGCCGGGTGTGGCTGGACATCATTGGTTAATTTACAGATCTAAATAGAAGACCGAAGGGAGCTAGAGTCTTTAAATTAAAGATCCAGGCAGCCTCTCCTAGGGAGGGTGACATGTTCGATGCCGATATAACGTATGGACTAAATAGTGGTTTGCTTCCAAAAAGTGGGCCTCAACTGGTTTCGTCGAGTTTGTGCACATATTTGTGCTACGATGCTCAGAGATTCGTACTTTTAATTCATACTTTGTTTTACCCACAATTTAAAAAAAAATCAAATGAATAACTGCCTTAGTGGAGCGCGTGATAACACCTTTGATTGGGATTTGTTTCCCTGCATGGGAGTGTTTGAAGGATCGACATTTGTAAGTGCCATTGCATTGAGCATATCCATTTCACTTGTAGTTTCCATCCAGTAGAGGCGTAAATAGACGTTGTGAGGGGGTATTTTGGGGTGGTAAATCAGAGTTTGCTAATTGATCTCTGAATTTTCTGCCCGCGAGAATACGACCAAAGGAGCTTCCGAAAACACATTACTGTCATCGGATCTTAGGATGTGAACGATTCGCTTAATTTGTTCCGAGCACTTTGAATAGCGGGTAGTAAGAATGCAAGAATGCTTATTTTTGCGAGACTGTCCTTGACTGTTGATTTTGTCTCCCCACACCAGACGCGCTCAGAACACGCAGGTTGAAACTCTGAACCAATTATATTAATTTGAGGACAGGTCGAAAAGCATGAAACATTTATGGCATTTATTGCTGTTGCTAGCTAATTTGTCCTGGGATATATACATTGGGTTGTTATTTTACCTGAAATGCACAAGGTCCTCTACTCCAACAATTAATCCACAGATAAAACGGTCAACCGAGTTTGTTTCTATTAATCTCTCCTCCTTCAGGCTTCTTCATCTTTGGACGTTATATAGCAGTTGGCAACCAACTTTAAGGTGCATTAGCACAACCGAATGGACTGGAGGGGGAACCTCTGTTCATCTTTCAATCACTCACATGGGTATTATGTTCCTAAAAACCAATAAGCAGATGGGAGAGGCAGGACTTGCAGTCCGTCGAGCTTCACAAATAGAACCAATTTAGAACCAAATAGAACCAATTATTTTAGCGCCTGGCCATGCAGACACTCGCGAGCAGTGTGGGTGCAATGATTGAACATGTGCCTTGCGAAAGTAATCGGCCCCCTTGAACTTTGCGACCTTTTGCCACATTTCAGGCTTCAAACATAAATATATAAAACAGTATTTTTTGTGAAGAATCAACAACAAGTGGGACGCAATCATGAAGTGGAACAGCATTTATTGGATATTTCAAACTTTTTAAACAAATCAAAAACTGAAAAATTGGGCGTGCAAAATTATTCAGCCCCTTTACTTTCAGTGCAGCAAACTCTCTCCAGAAGTTCAGTGAGGATCTCTGAATGATCCAATGTTGACCTAAATGACTAATGATGATAAATACAATCCACCTGTGTGTAATCAAGTCTCCGTATAAATGCACCTCCACTGTGATAGTCTCAGAGGTCCGTTAAAAGCGCAGAGAGCATCATGAAGAACAAGGAACACACCAGGCAAGTCCGAGATACTGTTGTGAAGAAGTTTAAAGCCGGATTTGGATACAAAAAGATTTCCCAAGCTTTAAACATCCCAAGGGAGCACTGTGCAAGAGATAATATTGAAATGGAAGGAGTATCAGACCACCGCAAATCTACCAAGACCTGGCCGTCCCTCTAAACTTTCAGCTCATACAAGGAGAAGACTGATCGGAGATGCAGCCAAGAGGCCCATGATCACTCTGGATGAACTGCAGAGATCTACAGCTGAGGTGGGAGACTCTGTCCATAGGACAACAATCAGTCGTATATTGCACAAATCTGGCCTTTTATGGAAGAGTGGCAAGAAGAAAGCCATTTCTTAAAGATATCCATAAAAAGTGTTGTTTTAAGTTTGCCACAAGCCACCTGGGAGACGCACCAAACATGTGGAAGAAGGTGCTCTGGTCAGATGAAACCAAAATGGAACTTTTTGGCAACAATGCAAAACGTTATGTTTGGCGTAAAAGCAACACAGCTCATCACCCTGAACACACCATCCCCACTGTCAAACATGGTGGTGGCAGCATCATGGTTTGGGCCTGCTTTTCTTCAGCAGGGACAGGGAAGATGGTTAAAATTGATGGGACGATGGATGGAGCCAAATACAGGACCATTCTGGAAGAAAACCTGATGGAGTCTGCAAAAGACCTGAGACTGGGACGGAGATTTGTCTTCCAACAAGACAATGATCCAAAACATAAAGCAAAATCTACAATGGAATGGTTGAAAAATAAACATATACAGATGTTAGAATGGCCAAGTCAAAGTACAGACCTGAATCCAATCGAGAATCTGTGGAAATAACTAAAAACTGATGTTCACAAATGCTCTCCATCCAACCTCACTGAGCTCAAGCTGTTTTGCAAGGAGGAATGGGAAGGAAAAACATTTGCACGCCCAATTTTTCAGTTTTTGATTTGTTAAAAAAGTTTGAAATATCCAATAAATGTCGTTCAACTTCATGATTGTGTCCCACTTGTTGTTGATTCTTCACAAAAAAATACAGTTTTATATCTTTATGTTTGAAGCCTGAAACATGGCAAAAGGTCGCAAAGTTCAAGGGGGCCAAATACTTTCGCAAGGCACTGTATGTCTGGTCAGCATGTTAGGGTCAGGTTGCAGAAGAAAATGGTCCATGGCTTCAACACCGCCCTCGTGAGGAACATTCGTGTATAACGACTCAACGTCAAAAGTAACTAACAAAGTATTCTCAGGGAGAGGATCAAGAGATTCAATATTAGACCATACTGCTGCTGTCTTTTACAAAGGACGGGCGCTGTTCTGTGAGTGATCTAATAAGAGTCAACGAAAGTCGATAAAGGGGCCGTTACTCCATCAATGCCCGCTACAATAGGGCGTCCAGGAGGTTTTGTAACATTCTTGTGTAATCTCGGCAAAGTATAGAAAGTGACAATTTTAGGGTGTTGAATAGCCAAAAAGTATATTTTTTGGGGGGTGATTTGACCAGAACTTAAATACCCACCTAGGATAGTAAAGATGATGTTCTGAAATTGGGAAGTGGGGTCACTTCTGAGTTTCTTTAAAAAAAAGTATTGCCAAGCTGACACTCATTTACATACTGGAGGACGAGTATTACTGTACTGCAGTGCCATGCAGCAACTGTAGTGCAGATCTACTACAGGTAGCTAGCTACTTTGAGCAGTTTGTGAAGTTACTGTCTAAAGGAACAAAGGCTTCTCTGGACTCTGTATATCTCGTACAGGCAAAACTAAAACCGCTACTCTACAAATAAAATAAAGTTGCCAAAAGTTGAACTGGTTTCTGAAGACAGTGTTTACGGTTCAACTTAAAAGTAAATAAATAGTGTAAAGCCCACTGTATTCTATTTTGCTTTAGAATAATACCTCATTAACCAATAAAAACCCTTGTATTGGGTAGTACTTGTGTAGGTAACACAACATGGGTACCATAATACTGGGTAGTTGTTGCCCTTAAACACAGGCCCGCGAGCAACTGCGGCCACTCATGAGTTCAGATTTTGAACATCGCAGTATGCCAGTGGAAGGGAGGACCGTAAGCAGGTGACCCAACTGTGGTTTGTGACTACTCTGTCCCATTGTAGCCAATTCAGTTGCAGTCATTCTGTTACAGATTTTTTGTTGTTGACATTCTGTTACGGAATGACACGTTTTAAAAGACTTAAATAAATCATAAACTAAATTGTTATCAGTAAAAACAATTGCATTATTGGTAGGTCTACCTTGTTACTTCTGTGAACTTTCATTATCCTCCATCATGAATGAGAGAAATTTGAAAATATCTTAAATTTCAGTGTTTTTGTAACAGAATGGTAAGACAATACTTTTTAAACTTACAGAAGGCATATGACTTCTGCAACATTCAATGTAAATGTTGATATTAGTTGGCAGGATCTTTCAGCTTGATTGTGTTTTGAATACCTTTTCTGGTAGATGTTTTCTAAGAGCCCCCTTTCCATCTGCTTGACCAGAAATCAAAACAGTTGCTTATTCCAAATTTTAGGATGAAAAATGGTTGAAAAAATGTATATATTCCTTCATTTCTCAAACATATAGACTCTTAGCTTTCATTTGACAGGCTCCTATGAACTTCACATGTTGGTGCTCCATGGGTCCTTTTACATGGAAATGGACCAAACTTATGTTGTTTTGGTTTTGAGGGTCAACGGTGAGTTTTGTTTCCGAGGAGCTTTAAAAAGTCCGGTGTGATAGAAATGTTTTTAGAGATCACTTTTCGCACAGAAAAGACACTGAGAGTCGAGTTGTGCTCGTGCGTTTGAACTCGCTAGCTGCTCCAGTGCCGAAACCTGATTTTGGAAAGTGTGTTTTATTTATGAGCCTATAAATGTTTCACATATTCCCATTCATCCCGGTGTTCATTAGGTCTGCTCAATCAAACACTCCATCAAACCTCTACTGCCCTGGGTGGTGTGGCTAGCATCCACACCAGCAATATGTCTCTATTTCATGGGATACGAGCTGCCCTGGGTGCTGCTGACTTGAGTTATATTTTGTTTGCTTTCCTGGACTTTGTTATTTCTGTTAGTTTCTACTAGGGCCCTCAAACTCAACTCTGGCCCTCTCAGCGAGTTCCCCTGCATGTTTTTGTTGTTCTCCTCTCATCAGGAACCGATTTAGACCTAGGGACACCAGGTGGGTGCAATTAACGACAAGGTAAAACAAAAAAACAGCAGGCTCCGGACCTCATCGTGTTGGTGTTTGAGTTTGCTCTATGTTGGTTTTTAGTGCTCTTTTTGTGCGTGTGTGTAAGAGCGGCAGATTGACGTGGTAATTCTCTGTGATGGGCAAGTCCCCTTGGTGTATTTACTAATTATTGAGGTGCTGTCGCGGGAAGTTTGTGGGGGTTTTGTGTCCATCCATGTGGTAAGACTGTTTCAGAGAGAACCTGTGGCAGGCAGTGGCGTATTTTTGACTTCAACGTATCATACGGTAGGAACATTTAGCCGCTTTCTAATAATTGTGAAATATATCCGCCCTGTCCCTCCTGTAAATTACGCCCCCAAGGAAAACACTAAAAGGAGAGAAACGAGGGGTAGTAAATGGGGGTTGGGGTCAGACTGAGAGAGGGGCAGAGCCCTCTTTCTCAAAGAGAGGAGTATGTTTCACTCTTCTACAGCAGCAGCAAATGGATTTCACAATTTCTGTAAATGGAAACGTTTAATGTACTGTACATGCTATTTATATTTGCTTATACAGTATTCACTTTCACTTTAAAATCAGGAATTCTGCTATTTGGTTAAGAAATGGCATGGTAAAAATGACAACAATATAACTAGGCTAGTCATTACTATAGTAGCCTATTAACACTAACATGTGGAAGGGAAACGTAATGTAACTTAAGTCCCTCTGTGTTTCAGAGAAGACACGGAAAGAGATCATGTCCAAGGGCTCCAGTGGCATGGAGGTCATCCTGGCAACCTTAGAGGTGAGTTCACATCCCGTTCCGCTGTGGTGTTTTAATATAGTCTCAGAAATCGAGCACACATGTCGCTTGGGTTGCGTTTGCACAGGCAGCCTAATTCTGAACTGTTGGTCTTTTGACCAATCAGATTAGCTCTTTTGCTAATAATTAGGAATAACATCAGAATTGGGCTGCCTGTTTTGAATTTTTGAATTTTGATTTAATAACGCCACATCCTGCTACTGTACAATACCCCAACATCCTAAGCAGAGGGCATAAGGAGACAAACACATGAATGAAAAGGAATATCGCTGAGTAGCCATTTCTCACTATCGTGCCGACCCAAACCAAACTGAGCTGGCTCTGATATTTTTAGCAGGGTTCCAGCAACTGTGGTGGATGTGTAACCGGGCTGGAACAGTACGGTACGCTCGGCTCTGCTCGGCTCAGTAGTGTGAAAAGGGTACAGCTCACTTATAACAAGGACTATCAACGTCATGGTGTCCTAAAAGTATTGGAAATTATAGTCCTCACCGAGATGAAGTCTACATGGCACACACTTGGTTTCGGCAATGGCTTTTATATCTCGCCATCTAGTTATTCTCCCCATGTACTTATAAATAATTTGATGACAGATCAATCGCTTGCCTCGAAGCGAGCATAGAAGGCATTTAGCTTGTCTGGTAGGCTCGTGTCACTGGGCAGCTCGTGGCTGGGTTTCCCCTTTGTAATCCGTGATAGTTTGCAAGCCCTGACAAATCCGACGAGCTTCAGAGCCGGTGTAGTAGCATTCGATCTTAGCCCTGTATTGACGCTAGTTCCTGTTTGATTGTTCGTCCGAGGGCGTAGGGGGATTTCTTATAAGCGTCCGGGTTAGTGTCCCGCTCCTTGAAAGCTCTAGCCTTTAGCTCAATGCAGATGTTGCCTGTAATCCAGTGGTCACCAACCTTTTCTGAGTCAAGATCACTTTCTGAGTCAAAAAGCAGACCAAGGGCTTAAACAGGGCTTACAAAAACGTAAGCCGATGCAACATTAACCAATTAAAAACACTTTTGTAGCAATGAGGTTTGTGCAGTAGGTTGTAAGCCCAATACATTATTACTGCATATTGCTGCATATACTTGAATTGCCCTGCCAATGTTGTTCTTCTCAGACACGTTGGTCTGAGCAATCTGATTGGCCAGCGGTAGGCCTATAAGTGCACTTGATTTGCTCTCTGGGCCTGTCAGGTAGCCAGAGTTCTACCTTCAAAATGGGCGCTAGGGCTGCTGAATCAAGTGCACCTACCACCAACCGCGCAAATCAAATAAAAACAATTGGAACGCAAGGCTTTTTTTTAATTTTATTTTTTTACAGAAATGTTTGGTGATCAACTAGGAATGCCTTGGAGATCAACCAGTCGATCGCGATTGACCGGTTGGTGTCCACAGCTGTACTCCATTGGTTCTGGTTGGGATATGTACCTATGGTCGCTGTGGGGATGTCGTCGTCGATGCATGCACTTATTTCGTCGTCGATGCATGCACTTATTAATGTAGTAAACTCCTCAATGCCGTCGGATGAATCCCGGAACGTTTTCCAGTCGTGTTAGCAAAACAGTCCTGTAGCTTAGCATGCGCTTCATAGGACCACTTCTGAAATGAGCGTGTCACTGATACTTCCTGTTTTGATTTTCTGCTTATAAGCCGAAATCCGGAAGATGGAGTTATGGTCAGATTTTCCTAATGGATGGCGAGGGAGAGCTTTGTATGCATCTCTGTGTGTGGAGTAAACGTGATCTGGATTTATTTTCCCCCTCTAGTTGCACAGGTGACATGCTGGTAGAAATTTGGTCAAATTGATTTCAGTTTTTCCTGCTTTAAAATCTATGTGCATGAATGGCTGTTTGTTTTTTCTTAGGGTTGCAAAAGAGGGAATATTACTGGTAACTTTCAAAGTTTACCAGTATACCAGAATTATGGTAACTTTCGAGGATTCTATGGAATTTATCACATGACATATAGTGGCCTTTTTGGGTACTTCACATTGTCATGTGTCTGTAATTCTCTGGCCCTCTGTGTGGCCCTATCACATGTAAAATATATATACATAAAAAATAGAATGACAAAGCTCTAAAGCATAATCCGAAATATAACCCATCAATTTAGTGTTTATAATGATGGTTTCGGCATGAAATATTATTTCTATTTTTACATCCTTTTATATGTCTTTGTTGTTAGAGGGTTTCCCAAAAACACATCTTAGTTTTTGCCTCACAGCCGATTCAAATGATCAACTAATATTCAAGCTTTGATAATTTGAATCAGCTGTGTAGTGTTAGGGCAAAAAACTAAATGTGCACTCCTTGGGCTCCCCAGGACTGAGTTGGGGAAACACTGTTGTAATTGCTTTGCCACCAAACTAGGGGCAGTTATCAAAAAATAAAATAGATGGAAGATTTGCAGCTTTAATAAGAAATAATGCCATTGTTGATTAGATGTTTTTTTTTTCCATTAACAAGGTTATTTTCTCTAAAACTGTATGGTCTGTTCACTAAAAACTCATGGACAATATGGACACATATATAAAGAAAATATACTTTAATAATTAAAAAAAAATGTAATCATAAAGTATAAATGACCAAAGTTACCATAGATTACCTGTGGTCCTCTGTAGCTCAGTTGGTAGAGCATTGTGCTTGCAATGCCAGGATTGTAGATTCGATTCCTGGGACCACCCGTATGTAAAATGTATGCATTTATTTATGCTTTGGATAAAATCACATGTTAAATGGCATATATTATTATTATTATTATTATTATAATGACCAAAATTACCAATGTTACCGGTAGTTTAGCAGCCCTAGTCTGTCTGTGTGCACACATGTATGAATGTGTTTGTCATTGCTCACATGTTATTTTGTGTTGGTAATAATACCCAGCATGCTCTCTGTTTTTGATAGAACACACAGGATCTGCAAACTATCCTGAACATTCTGTACATTCTGAATGAGCTGTTAACTGTGGGTAAGTGGTAACCGCTCTTTAACTGCATAATGGGAACTAACAGTTTCCTGTTTGACAGTGTCTTGCTCTCTGATTTGATGAGTGTCAGATTGTCTTGGGTGGAAACAGTGCTTTGATTGGGTAGATGGTGTGACTGAAGTGGTGGTTTGTTAGGCTATGTTTACACAGGCTGCCCAATTCTGATATTTTTCGACCAATCGGATCAGTTCTGAAAAAGATCTGATGTGAAAAGATCGAATGTGATTGGTCAGAAGACAAATTAGTGGAATAAAATATATCAGAATTGGGCTGCCAGTGTAAAACTGTGGCGATTGATTGACTTGTGGAAACTGAGATGGTTATTTGTACATTTGTGGAAGCTGTGTTAATGATAGGTGTATGTGTGTGTCCCAGGTGGGGGGCGCAGGGTTGGTGTGTTTGTGTCCAAGGGGGGCACAGGCATCCTGCTGCAGCTGGTCCTCAGTGGCAGTAAAGAGTCTCCCCCCAGTGAGGAGCTTATGCTGCAGCTCCACTCACTCCTCGCCAAGGTTGGACCAAAAGGTACTATATATATATATATATATATATATATATATATATATACACACACACACTGTATGGGTACTCTACCGCTGTAACAAGAGCCCTAACATAGTCATTCAAACTTCTACCGTAAACCATAATCCCTACCACAAACAGACAAATTCTCACATGCACACTCCCTCTGTCTCTCTTTCTCCAGACAGGAAGTTTGGTGTGAAAGCCCGTCTGAACGGAGCTCTGAACGTCACTGTGAACCTGCTCAAACAGAACCTGCAGAACCACAAGCTGCTGCTGCCCTGCTTGCAGGTTCTACGGGTCTACTCCTCCAACTGTAAGTGTCCACATACTTTTGGTCATGTAGTGTGTGTGTGTGTGTTTCCTTTTTATTTATATATTTCCTTTTTATATTTATAAAGTTTATATATATATATACATATATACTGCTCAAAAAAATAAAGGGAACACTTAAACAATACAATGTAACTCCAAGTCAATCACCCTTCTGTGAAATCAAACTATCCACTTAGGAAGCAACACTGATTGACAATAAATTTCACATGCTGTTGTGCAAATGGAATAGACAACAGGTGGAAATTATAGGCAATTAGCAAGACACCCCCAATAAAGGAGCGGTGACCACAGACCACTTCTCAGTTCCTATGCTTCCTGGCTGATGTTTTGGTCACTTTTGAATGCTGGCGGTGCTTTCACTCTAGTGGTAGCATGAGACGGAGTCTACAACCCACACAAGTGGCTCAGGTAGTGCAGCTCATCCAGGATGCCACATCAATGCGAGCTGTGGCAAGAAGGTTTGCTGAGTCTGTCAGCGTAGTGTCCAGAGCATGGAGGTGCTACCAGGAGACAGGCCAGTACATCAGGAGACGTGGAGGAGGCCGTAGGAGGGCAACAACCCAGCAGCAGGACCGCTACCTCCGCCTTTGTGCAAGGAGGAGCAGGCAGAGCACTGCCAGAGCCCTGCAAAATTACCTCCAGCAGGCCACAAATGTGCATGTGTCTGCTCAAACAGTCAGAAACAGACTCCATGAGGGTGGTATAAGGGTCCGACGTCCACAGGTGGGGGTTGTGCTTACAGCCCAACACCGTGCAGCTCGTTTGGCATTTGCCAGAGAACACCAAGATTGGCAAATTCGCCACCGGCGCCCTGTGCACTTCACAGATGAAAGCAGGTTCACGCTGAGCACGTGACAGACATGACAGAGTCTGGATACGCCGTGGAGAACGTTCTGCTGCCTGCAACATCCTCCAGCATGACCGGTTTGGTGGTGGGTCCGTCATGGTGTAGGGTGGCATTTCCATGTGCTCGCCAGAGGTAGCCTGACTGCCATTAGGTACTGAGATGAGATCCTCAGACCCCTTGTGAGACCATATGCTGGTGCGGCTGGCCCTGGGTTCCTCCTCATGCAAGACGATGCTAGACCTCATGTGGCTGGAGTGTATCAGCAGTTCCTACAAGAGAAAGGCATTGATGCTATGGACTGGCCCGCCCGTTCCCCAGACCTGAATCCAATTGAGCACATCTGGGACATCATGTCTCGCTCCGTTGCACCACCGACTGTCCAGGAGTTGGCGGATGCTTTTAGTCCAGGTCTGGGAGGAGATCCCTCAGGAGACCATGCGCCACCTCATCAGGAGCATGCCCAGGTGTTGTAGAGAGGTCATACAGGCACGTGGAGGCCACACACACTATTGAGCCTCATTTTGACTTGTTTTAAGGACATTACATCAAAGTTGGATCAGCCTGTAGTGTGGTTTTCCACTTTTTCATTTTGAGCGTGACTCCAAATCCAGACCTCCATGGGTTGCTAAATTTGATTTCCATTGATAATTTTTGTGTGATTTTGTTGTCAGCACACTCAACTATGTAAAGAAAAAAGTATTTAATAAGAATATTTCATTCATTCAGATCTAGGATGTGTTATTTTAGTGTTCCCTTTATTTTTTGAGCAGTGTATGTATATAAATATATATATATGAAATGCGTTGCTCTAGATTGTAGGAAATGGCAGTTACAGGTGTTCAAAAAACACACACAAAAAATACCAAAGGGGGTCTCTACCCCCCGGCTGTACTCAGCAGCACAACCTTTTTAAAAGGGGGATACCCCTGATCAGAACCATACATTAGACAGACAGTTATTAACCTAATGTACTGTTGTCATAGACAGGGTTCTCCACAAAGAATGTAAGAGAGGCCCTGTGCTGCCTTGTGGACTGGCTGCACCACTATATATACACACAGAGTTTACAAAACATTAAGAGAAGTGTAGATGAATGGGAGGAGACCGGTTAAAGAAGGATTTTTAAGCCTTGAGACAATTGAGACATTGATTGTGTAGGTGCACCATTCCAGAGGGTGAATGAGCAACTAAACAATTGGATGGTGTTCCTAATTTTGGTATATATATATTTAAAAAAAGAGGCAATCTTATGCACTAGATTGCAGGAAATATAAGTTATAGGTGTTAATAAACGCAACAATCTCTAAATCCAAAGGGGGGGGGCACTGCTTATTGTTGCCATAGGAACCATAAATCTGAAGGACAGTTACTAACCTACTGTAGCCAACTCCTATATGGTGTTATTGTGGAGGGCACTGAGGTTCAGTTTGTTTTGTCTTCAGCTGTGAATGCTGTGTCCCTGGGGAAGAATGGAGTGCTGGAGCTCATGTTCAAAATCATCGGACCCTACAGCAAAAAGAACACCAGTCTGCTGAAGTAAGTGTGTGTGTGTGTGTGTGTGTGTGTGTGTGTGTGTGTGTGTGTGTGTGTGTGTGTGTGTGTGTGTGTGTGTGTGTGTGTGTGTGTGTGTGTGTGTGTGTGTGTGTGTGTGTGTGTGTGTGTGTGTGTGTGGTGGCTGTTTTTGACCCCTTTCTCTGGATGTCTTTTACTTAACAGAGTATCCCTGGACACACTGGGGGCCTTGCTCAAATCCAGTAAGTAATTTTTTTTCGCCCTCTCTCTGCAGTGTCTAAGGACAATGTCGTGGTTTTTCAGTAACAGTGCTATTGTCTGTGCCGATTACCAAACAGTGTGTCCTTCCCTCCCTCCCCCTCTCGCTCTCTCACTCTATCCACCCCTTTGTCCTTCCCTTCCTCTCTCCATCACCCTCCCAATCCCTCTTTCTCCCTCCTCTCCGTTCATCCAACCATCCCTCCCTCAGAGACGAATGCCCGGCGGGCGGTGGACCGGGCCCATGTGCCCGTCCTGCTGTACATCTACCAGGACTGGCACCGCAACGACACGCGCCACCGCCACATGTTGATCCGCAAAGGCGTCCTGGGCTGCCTGAAGAACATCACCAACATCAAGCTGGGCCGCAAGGCCTTCATCGATGCAGACGGGATGAGGATCCTCTACAACACCTCTACTGTGAGTACGGTGACAAAACTTCCAAAAAGTAGTGCCGGAGTCTGATGTAGCAGTCTAAATTCGCGACATACTCCTGGCGACTGGGGTTCGAGCCCCTTCTCGCCCCCCCTCTGTCTATGCACCTAGTTTTAATCCCAACTCTCCTCACAACACCCTCACCTCGAGTCTCACCTTTTTCATTACACCAACACTGATGGTAAATGATGAATCTGATGATGATGTGGATGACGATCAGTAGTACTGATGGTGATGTGTTGTTAGGAGTGCCTTCCAGTTAGGACTCTGGACCCTCTGATCAACACCTCCAGCCTTATCATGAGGAAGTGCTTCCCCAAGAACCGCCTCCCTCTGCCCACCATCAAGAGTGTCTTCCACCACCAGCTGCCTCACGTACCGGCAGGAGGACCCGTCGCTCAGCTCTACAACCAGCCCCTGGGGGGTGAGGCTCACACGCATACTATACTCACAATGCTTGCGAGCCACTTAGATCACCCCAATGGTCGTTGCACACAGTTTACTCACACGCTCCACCACAGATGTCCCTTTCAGGAAGACCCATATACCAGTTCTACACCAAAGCCCCCATAGGGTAAGACTTGTCACAATAAGTAGTAGCCTAACCGCTACGGAGTCACACTCCTCAGTCTAGTATCACACTACTAACACAGTAGAATAGTCTCCTCTAACATTAAGGAACTATAAACTCAAGAACTTTCACTCTTACTGACTGTTGTTCATTGATGCCACCTCACTCTTTAAGCCATGTGCCTGGCTGCCCAATCAAGATGCCAGATGTTCTCTCTCTCTCTCTATCTCTCTCCTCATCTCATTTCTGTCTGCTTATTCTCACAGTTGCCTGCAGGGTCGTTCCACCTCAAAAAGCACAAGAAAGAGGATTTTGTCACACTGTATACCTACTGGCCTTTGTGGTGGGAGTGGTGTGTGAAGGATCCAGGGGTTCCTCATGTTTTGCTCATTGGTTGGAGGAAGTTTGGTCCAGATAGTTTTATAGGTTACTATATTTATTGAATCCTGTGAATTAAAAGGGCTAATTTGGGTGCAGTCAATTAGCTTAGTTTCTCAGAGATCAAATTATATTTCAACAAAATAATGTTGCAGGAATGTTTATCTTATATGTTGCTGTGGAAACCATTTCAGAACAATCTGTGATGGTGGGGAGGGGGGCAAGGCTTGCTGAAATGATATGGAACGACACTGCAATCACCTCTCATCTAGTGCACAATCCAACCAACCAATCTTGGCTGAGTTTTGCTAAAATAAGATCATATTTAGCATTGGGATCATTTACCATTGGATTTAAGATTATTTTAGTGTTAAAGTTTAAAAATAAAATAAATTGTTTATATTTTTTGGAAACTCTCCCCAGACCCTGTAACCAGTCCTTGATCTTGTAAACTGAAATTATAATTCCAATTTCAATTGTCCTCAATGCTTCTCTGAGAAGAATGTCAGTTTACTTCCTGGATTCATTGAATCCCAGATTTACTGTATACTGAATAGAACTGGAATTGAGCCCAATCTTGCCTTTGTCCCCGTGTGTGGTTGCCAGTGGATGACGTGGTGGACGAGAGCGACGATAACGATGACGTTGAGACCGAGAACGACACAGAGAACGAGGAGGAGGATAAGGACCACCAGGCCAGGGTACAGGAACCATGACCGCAGCCCTTTTCATTTAAACCACACCTTATTTGACTGACCGCAAAATGACCACAGGACAGGTGACACTGCAGTGACCAGACCAACAGTGTGACCGCAACCACTACCGACCACCACAGTTGCTCCCTGTCCACCTTCTCTCTGAAGTTAGAGTGAAAACATTTGAATACACTTTCTTTCCCCCACTGGGATCCAGCTCCTGCTTATTTAGGTGTCTGATGACGTGTTCTCCCCTCTGCAGAATGATGACATAGAAACGGACATCAATAAACTGAGACCCAAAGAGACCCATAGCAGGCCGTTTGAGGAGCTGAAGATCTATGAGAGATTCTTTCTGGAACTCTCCGAGGATTTCCAGGTAATGCAGGACAGACACCCTTTTGTGTCTTTAGTTGAATCTTCAACATCAAAAAATCTGATCAATATTGTAACATTCCATTTTAAAACTAGTGATTCCCCTATATTCATTGCCACCAATCCAAAATATATTATTAAAAAAAAAATATATATATATATATATATATATACACACACAGTACCAGTCCAAAGTTTGGACACACCTACTCTTTCCAGGTTTTTTATTTCTTTTTTACTGGTTTCTACGTTGTAAAATAATAGTTTGTTTGAGTCACTCAGGCATAAGCCATGTCAAAAAGTGTAGAATTGCAGGAAATTATCTTTAAAACAGCAGAATATTGTCTGCGGCCAAGACGATGTTCTCAAAAATGTTCACCATTGGCCAAGCCCACTACCACGCCCCCCCATGCTAACTTTGCCACCGCTGCTGAAAAAAACCTAGAGGAAACACTGTAAAACATACAGATGTGTGTTTTTCATGAGTTGACCACAATGGTAAGTGGTCAGAAAGCTGCCTGTCGTCCTAAAGTTCAATCTCCTTTGTGTGTCTGCAGAGATTTAACTTTGATAACCCAAAGAGCGGTGTGACAGCCACCCCGGCAGCTCCAAAGTCTCAACGCCCCATCATCGTTCCCACCGCCCAGGCCTTGCCCCCGAAATACCCAACTGCCGCCCCCCTCCAGGAGGAGTGCCACCTGGCCAAAGGTGAACAACCCCACCCTGAAGCATCTCCTCTGGTCCCAGCCCCCACCCCGGCCCCAGTCCATACCCTGGACACCATCAATATCACCAAGGACCACGATGGCTGCTGTGACCACAGCCAAGTCCGACCACAGCCAGGGCTAGAGCAGGAGCTTGTGCAGGGGATGGAGCGGGTGGCCCTGGAGGGGACTGGGCCTCAGGGAGGTGCAGGGAGTGGAGGAGGAGCGGTCAACAGGCACTATAGACAACCTCCCCTGCTGGCTGGGGGTGTGGCTGCCCGGCAAGGGGGCGGGGCAGAAGAGACGTTAGCAGAGGAGTGGGCAGAGGAGGAGGGAGGCGAGGGGGCGGTGCTGGAGGTGCCGGACACGGCGTTGCTCCTGCCGCTCCACGACCCTGACCTGTACGTGGAAATGGTGAAGAGCACACGCTCTGTGCCACAGTACTCAGAGGTGGCCTACCCAGACTACTTTGGCCACGTTGCGCCCACCTTCCGAGAACACATCCTGGAGAGGGTCTATGGCGTGCAGAGGTGAGACCCCTAGACGCTGATCTAGGTACGACAGCAGTGTGTCTCTTTTGCACTCCCTCTCCCCTTGTTTGAGATTAAGAGAACTGGACCAGTAGCTGGAATCAGTCAAATCACTCAATGTCTCCTTGTGCCACCTATTTCCACTGAAAATGACTCATTTCCGGTAGTCGGGTGGCTCAAAATAGTGTGGAGTCAAAGTGAAGGGTTGGTGTGTTCTGTTAGTGCTCTCCCCTGCTGCCGCTGTGTGATGATGATGTCACTCAGTCCTCTGCCCCCCTACAGGACTAAGATCTTCCAGGACATTGAGAGGCTGATCCACCCCAATGACATCCTTGATAAAGTGGTCTACGACTTGGACATACAGAGGTGAGCGTCATCATCTTCAGTCCAGGAAACTTGGTGTCTGTGTGTCTCACGGTGTGGGTGTCTGTGTGTCTCACGGTGTGGGTGTCTGTGTGTCTCACGGTGTGGGTGTCTGTGTGTCTCACGGTGTGGGTGTCTGTGTGTCTCACGGTGTGGGTGTCTGTGTGTCTCACGGTGTGGGTGTCTGTGTGTCTCACGGTGTGGGTGTCTGTGTGTCTCACGGTGTGGGTGTCTGTTGGTCTCACGGTGTGGGTGTCTGTGTGTCTCACGGTGTGGGTGTCTGTTGGTCTCACGGTGTGGGTGTCTGTTGGTCTCACGGTGTGGGTGTCTGTTGGTCTCACGGTGTGGGTGTCTGTTGGTCTCACGGTGTGGGTGTCTGTTGGTCTCACGGTGTGGGTGTCTGTGTGTCTCACGGTGTGGGTGTCTGTGTGTCTCACGGTGTGGGTGTCTGTGTGTCTCACGGTGTGGGTGTCTGTGTGTCTCACGGTGTGGGTGTCTGTGTGTCTCACGGTGTGGGTGTCTGTTGGTCTCACGGTGTGGGTGTCTGTGTGTCTCACGGTGTGGGTGTCTGTGTGTCTCACGGTGTGGGTGTCTGTGTGTCTCACGGTGTGGGTGTCTGTGTGTCTCACGGTGTGGGTGTCTGTTGGTCTCACGGTGTGGGTGTCTGTTGGTCTCACGGTGTGGGTGTCTGTTGTTTCAGTTGCCCGGTGATTGATGATGGTGAATCTCTGAAGTTCAACTCTCAGTTTGAGTCTGGCAACCTGAGGAAGGCTATTCAAGCCAGAAAGTGAGTATTGTGTCCCATTGTTACGTAAACTGGGAACAACATCAAAATAAATGCATTTTTTTCAAGTATTTGTTAAATTAATCTTTGTCTCCCGTGCCCACATGTGTGGCCCGTTTTGGTTTGCCTAAAGGTTGAGCTGATGTGATCTGTGTGTGTTCCAGGTTTGAGTATGACTTGGTCCTAAACTCTGACATCAACAGTAACCACTACCACCAGTGGTTCTACTTTGAGGTGAGCGGCATGCGCGTGGGAGCGCCCTATCGCTTCAACATCATCAACTGTGAAAAGTCCAACAGCCAGTTCAACTACGGTGAGCGACTGACTGCCTTGGTCATTTTTTGTTGCATTATTTAGCCTTTGATGTGTGGCAAAGCTAGAAATGCTAATTAGATAGAAATGCTAATTCAGTATGTGGTGTGTGTATATAATTAACCTCTCTTTAGTAAATTGACTGCATGTACTGTTTTGCAGGTATGCAGGTGCTGATGTACTCTGTTCAGGAGGCCATTAGTGGCAGGCCCCGTTGGGTTCGCACCGGAACGGACATCTGTTACTACAAGTAGGTGTGATTGTCCTACTTTACCCCCCGAGCAGAGTCGGTATGACACAGGCCACTGGACAAGTAGTGCACCTGTCAGGAGAAACGAGCCCCGTTCCAAAACTTCTTCTAAAATGCATTGTTCCGTCTGGGCCTGTTCCTTGAAGTAACCACCGATCTAAATTGGTTGTAATAGGGAAGGTAACCTTGCTTTCTCTTATCCAATAACTTCCCGATCTGTGTTTACCCCAAGCAATCGAGGAAGGAAGGTATTTGAACAGGGCCATCAAATAGCTTACTTGTTGGTCACTTTGGTAGGTCCTGGTGTCATGAGTGTGACTTTGTTTGCTGGTTTCTGTTTGTCATTCTCTCTAGCACTTGTGAGATTTTCAACCTCCTTTTACCCAGAAACCACTTCTCCAGGAGCTCGATAGCGGCAGGCGGTCAGAAGGGGAAGTCCTACTACACAATGACGTTCAGCATGACCTTCAACCACAAGGACGACGTCTGCTACTTCGCTTACCATTACCCCTACACCTACTCTACTCTGAAGGTACTATACACTGAGTGTACAAAACATTAAGGACACCTGCTCTTTCCATGACATAGACTGACCAGGTGAATCATGACATAGACTGACCAGGTGAATCATGACATAGACTGACCAGGTGAATCATGACATAGACTGACCAGGTGAATCATGACATAGACTGTCCAGGTGAATCATGACATAGACTGTCCAGGTGAATCATGACATAGACTGTCCAGGTGAATCATGACATAGACTGTCCAGGTGAATCATGACATAGACTGACCAGGTGAATCATGACATAGACTGTCCAGGTGAATCATGACATAGACTGTCCAGGTGAATCATGACATAGACTGACCAGGTGAATCATGACATAGACTGACCAGGTGAATCATGACATAGACTGACCAGGTGAATCCAGGTAAAAGCTATGATCTCTTATTGGCGTCATTTGTTGAATCCATTTAAATGACTATCGATGAAGGGGTGAAGACGGGTTAAAGAAGGACTTTTAAGCCTTGAGACAATTGAGACATTGATTGTGTATGTGTGCCATTCAGAGGGTGAATAGGCAAGACCAAATATTTAAGTGCCTTTGAACGGGGGTATGGTAGTAGGTGCCAGGCGCACCGGTTTGTGTCAAGAACTGCAATGCTGCTGGATTTTTCACGCTCAACATCTTCCTGTGTGTATCAAGAATGGTCCGGCACCTAAAGGACATCTAGTCAACTTGACACAATTGTGGGAAGCATTGGAGTCAACATGGGCCAGCGTCCCTGTGGAACTCTTTCAACACCTTGTAGAGTCCATGCCTGTTCTGAGGGCAAAGGGGGGGTACAACTCAATATTAGGAAGATGTTCCTAATGTTTGTTATACTCAGTGGCCGTAGCTTGCTATATAAAGCAGGCAGACAGGCATTGATGCATTCAGTTACTGTTTGAATGAACGTTAGAATGGGCAAAACGAGTGACCTAAGCGATTGTCTATGCCAGGCACGCCGGTTCTAGGTATTACCGGGAATGGTGCAAGAAACAAAAAACATCCAGTCAGGGGCAGGCCTGTGGGCAAAAACAGCTCGTTGATGAGAGGTCGAAGGAGAATGGCAGGAATCGTGCAAGCTAACAGGCGGGCCACAAACGGGTAAATAACAGCGCAGTACAACAGTGGTGTGCAGAATGGTATCTCGGAACGCACAAGTCGTCGATCCATGTCATGGATGGGCTATTGCAGCCACACCGGGTTCCACTCCTATCAGCTCAAAACAAGAAGTAGCGGCTCCAGTGAGCACACAATCACCGGACAATTGAGGAGTGGAAGAACATCACATGAGTCCATGGATCCATTCTTCCTGGTGTACCACCAATCTGCAGCAACTGCGTAATGCTATCGCGTTAGCATGGACCAACATCCATGTGTAACGTTTCCAACTTGTAGAAACCGTGCCCTTACAAATTCAGGCTGTTTAGGAGGCAAAGGGGGGTCCGACCCAGTACTAGATGGGTGTACCTAATAAACTGGCTGATGAGTGTATATCACTAGCCCTATACCTACTCTACTCTAAAGGTAATATATTTCTACACCTACTCTACAGCTATAAAAGATAACTAAACTCTGGAAAAACTGTTTCACAGTTTTGGAGATTGAACATGTTAATTTGTTGTGGTGCTGTGGCTTGCGAATTGGCATTTTCTCTATTTGGTGCCATACAACCTGAAATTAAAATTGATTGTTGGGAGGTTTGTACATTTAGATTTACTACACAACCTGCCTACAAATTTGAAGATGCATTTTTTTTTGTTTTTGTGAAACTAACAAGAAATAAGAACAGAACTTGAGTGTGCATAACTATTCACCCCCCCCTCCCCAAAGTCAATACTTTGTAGAGCCACCTTTTGCAGCAATTACAGCTGCAAGTCTCTTGGGGTATGTCTCTATAAGCTTGGCACATCTAGCCACTGGGATTTTTGACAATTCTTCAAGGCAAAACTGCTCCATCAAGTTGGATGGGTTCCGCTGCTGTGCAGCAATATTTAAGTCATACCACACATTCTCAATTGTATTGAGGTCTGGGTTTTGACTAGGCCATTCCAAGACATTTAAATGTGTCCCCTTAAACCACTCAAGTGTTGTTTTAGCAGTATGCTTAGGGTCATTGCCCTGCTGGAAGGTGAACCTCAATCCCAGTCTCAAATCTCTGGAAGACTGAAACAGGTTTCCCTTAATGTCCCTGTATTTAGCGCCATCCATTAATCCTTCAATTCTGACCAGTTTCCCAGTCCCTGCCAATGGAAAACGCTGTTCTCGGGGTAATGAGTGTTCTCGGGGTGATGCGAGGTGTTGGATTTGCACCAGACATAGCGTTTTCCTTGATGGCCAAAAAGCTAGATTTTCTTCCATATGTTTGGGGAGTCTCCCACATGCCTTTTGGCAAACACCAAACATGTTTGCTTATTTTTTCTTTAAGCAATGGCTTTTTTCTGGCCACTCTTCCGTAAAGCCCCGCTCTGTGGAGCGTACAGCTTAAAGTGGTCCTATGGACAGATACTCCAATGGGATGTAAAAAGTTTCTGATATTTTTTTATAACCCAACCCTGATCTGTACTTCTCCACAACTTTGTCCCTGACCTGTTTGGAGAGCTCCTTGGTCTTCATGGTGCCGCTTGCTTGGTGGTGCCTCTTGCTTAGTGGTGTTGCAGACTCTGGGGCTTTTCAGAACAGGTGTGTACAGTCGTGGCCAAAAGATTAGAGAATTCCCACAAAGTTTGCTGCTTCATTGCGTTTAGATATGTTTGTCAGATGTTACTTTTTGGTATACTGAAGTATAATTACAAGCATTTCATAAGTGTTAAAGGCTTTTATTGACAATTACACGAAGTTGATGCCAAAAGTCAATATTTGCAGTATTTGCAGTGTTGACCCTTCTTTTTCAAGACCTCTGAAATCCTCCCTGGCATGCTGTCAATTAACTTATGGGCCACATCCTGACTGATGGCAGCCCATGCTTGCATAATCAATGCTTGGAGTTTGTCAGAATTTGTGGATTTTTGTTTGTCCACCTGCCTCTTGAGGATTGACCTCAAGTTCTCAATGGGATTAAGGTCTGAGGAGTTTCCTGGCCATGGACCCAAAATATTGATGTTTTGTTCCCCGAGCCACTTAGTTATCACTTTTGCCTTATGTCAAGGTGCTCCATCATGCTGTAAAATTGTTTGTCACCAAACCGTTCCTGGGTGGTTGGGAGAAGTTGCTCTCGGAGGATGTGTTGGCACCATTTCTTATTCATGGCTGTGTTCTTAGGCAAAATTGTGAGTGAGCCCACTCCCTTGGCTGAGAAGCAACCCCACACATGAATGGTCTCAGGATGCTTTACTGTTGGCATGACACAGGACTGATGGTAGTGCTCACCTTGTCTTCTCCGGACAAGCTTTTTTCTGGATGCCTCAAACAATCGGAAAGGAGATTCATCAGAGAAAATGACTTTACCCCAGTCCTCAGCAGTCCAATCCCTGTACCTTTTGCAAAATATCAGTCTGTCCCAGATGTTTTTCCTGGAGAGAAGTGGCTTCTTTGCTGCCCTTCTTGACACCAGGCCATCCTCCAGAAGTCTTTGCCTTACTGTGTGTGCAGATGCACTCACACCTGCCTGCTTCCATTCCTGAGAATGCTCTGTACTGGTGGTGCCCCGATCCCGCTGCTGAATCAACTTTAGGAGACGGTCCTGGCGCTTGCTGGACTTTCTTGGGCGCTCTGAAGCCTTCACAACAATTGAACCGCTCTCCTTGAAGTTCTTGATGATCCGATAAATGGTTGATTTTGGTGCAATCTTACTGGCAGCAATATCCTTGCCTTTTTGTGCAAAGCAATGATGACGGCACATGTTTCCTTGCTGGTAACCATGGTTGACAGAGGAAGAACAATGATTCCAAGCACCACCCTCCTTTTGAAGCTTCTGGTCTGTTATTCAAACTAAATCAGCATGACAGAGTGATCTCCAGCCTTGTCCTTATCAATACTCACACCTGTGTTAAAGAGAGATCCACTGACATCATATCAGCTGGTCCGTTTGTGGCAGAGCTGAAATGCAGTAGAAATGTTTTTTTGGGGGATTCAGTTAATTTGCATGGCAAAGAGGGACTTTGCAATTCATCTGATCACTCTTCATAACATTCTGGAGTATATGCAAATTGCCATCATACAAACTGAGACAGCAGACTGTGAAAATTAATATTTGTGTCATTCTCAACTTTTGGCCACGTCTGTCTGTCTGTCTGTCTGTCTGTCTGTCTGTCTGTCTGTCTGTCTGTCTGTCTGTCTGTCTGTCTGTCTGTCTGTCTGTCTGTCTGTCTGTCTGTCTGTCTGTCTGTCTGTCTGTCTTGAGATCATGTGACACTTAGATTGCACACAGGTGGACTTTATTTAACTAATTATGTGACTTCTGAAGGTAATTGGTTGCACCAGATCTTATTTAGGGGCTTCATTGCAAAAGGGGTGAATACATATGCACACACCACTTTTCAGTTATTTTTTTCATTTCACTTCACCAATTTGGACTATTTTCTGTATGTCCATTACATGAAATCCAAATAAAAATCCATTTAAATTACAGGTTGTAATGCAAAAAATAGGAAAAACCGCCACGGGGGTGAATACTTTTGCAAGGCACTGTACTACTCTACTAGCCCAACGGAGGTCCACTGTTGTGTAAAGCCTCCTTATTAGCTGTGTTCCTGCCCAGATGCACCTTCAGAAGCTGGAGGCGCTGCGGACCCCTCAGATCTACATGCGCCAAGACATCCTGTGTGAGACTCTTGGTGGTAATAGCTGCCCCCTCCTCACCATCACCGCCATGCCAGAGTCCACCAGTAACGACCAGATCTGCCAGTTCAGTGAGTACTGACTGACTACTGTGGTGGGGAATGACTTAAATATATCACTGTCTCTCTGTCACATTACTGTCTCATCCTTCTTTTGGGGGTGTTGCTTAGTGTATTTTTACGTGATTTGTGTGTGTCCAGGGAACCGTCCTCTGGTGTTCCTGTCATCGCGAGTGCACCCAGGGGAGACCAACGCCAGCTGGGTGATGAAGGGCACTCTGGAGTTCCTGATGGGTAGCAGCCCCCTGGCACACAGTCTCAGGGAGGCCTACATCTTCAAGATAGTCCCCATGCTCAACCCTGACGGAGTGGTCAACGGCAAGTAAGTGTACACACATACAGACACACACACACACAACTAGAATGTGCGTATGCACGTGTGCACATACTTGGCATGGACACACACAACCTGAATACTACAGTGCCTTCAGAAAGTATTCACACCTGTTGACCTTTTCCACGTTTTGTTGTTACAAAGTGGAGTTATAATTGATTGAATTGTAATTTTTGGTCAACGATCTACACAAAATAATCTTATGTCAAACTGGAAGAAAAAAATTGAATATTTGTGAGAGAAAAAAAAGAAGAAAAATAGAAAACTAATTTATCTTCATTAGCTAAGTATTCAACCCCTTGAGACATTTTAGAATCACCTTTGGCAGAGATTACATCTGTGAGTCTTTCTGGGTAAGTCTCTATGAGCTCTCCAAATCTGGATTGTGCATCATTTGCCCATTATTATTTTCTAATTTCTTCACGCTCTGTTAAATTGGTTGTTGACCTCAGGATCTCGTCATGGTATCTCTAGTTAACCATTTTCAGGTCTTGCCATAGATTTTCAAGCCGATTTAAGTCAAAACTGTAACTCGGCCACTCAGGAACATTCACTGTCTTCTTGGTAAGCAACTCCAGTTTAGATTTGGCCTTGTGTTTTAGGTTATGACTCCTGCTGAAGGTGAATTCAGTTTTCTCCTATCACAGTCATTAAACTCTGTTACTGTCTTTAGTCACCATTGGCCTCGTGGTAAAATCCCTGAGCGGTCTCCTTCCTCTCCAGTATCTGAGTTAGGAAGGATGCCTGTATCTTTGTAGTGACAGGGTGCATTGATACACCATCCAAAGTGTAATAAGTAACTTCACCATGCTCAAAGGGATATTCAATGTAATCTTTTTGTTTTTTGTTCTTATTTACCAATAGATGCATTTCTTTGTGAGGTATTGGAAAACCTCCCTGGTCTGTTGTGGTTGAATCTGTGTTTGAAATTCACTGCTCGACCGAGGGACCTTACAGATAATTGTATGGGTGGAGTACAGAGATGAGGTAGTCACTAAAAATGTATATTTAACACTATTATTGCACACAGCATGAGTCCATGCAACTTATTATGTGACTTGCACATGTTCTACTCCCAAACTTATTTAGGCTTGCCATAACAAAGCGGTTGAATACTTTAAAAATGTCAACTTTTCATTTGTAATTAACATTGACATTATAGGGGATTGTGTGTAGGCCAGTGAGTCAAAGTCAAAGGGTGTGAATACTTTCTGAAGGCAGTGTGTATAACAACAACTCTGTTTCTCCCTCCAGTCATCGCTGCTCTCTGAGTGGGGAGGATCTGAACCGACAGTGGCAGAGCCCCAGCCCTGAGCTGCATCCTACCATTTACCACACCAAGAGTCTGCTGCAGTACCTCGCCGCCATCCAGAGGGCGCCACTGGTGAGCCCAACCACGCTTGCGTACCGTAACCGCCATATGCGTGCCGTAGCCCACGATACCCTTACAGCCGCTGGTCGCACGTGGCTAACTCGGTCATAACCTTAACCTTGTCACTTTCCCTAACGGTCGTGGCGGTAGAGCCAGACTGACGAAGTTCGACTGTCTTCATAAATTCAGTCGTCCACTTCACTGTTGGTGACTTGAGTCCTCTCCCTCCCTCCCTCTGGTGTGTAGGTGTTCTGTGACTACCACGGTCACTCCCGGAAGAAGAACGTATTCATGTACGGTTGTAGTTTGAAGGAGACCGTATGGCAGACCAACATCAGCGCCACATCCTGTGAGCTACACGAGGACCTTGGCTACAGGGTGAGAGACACACATACAGTACACATACAGTACACATACAGTACACATACAGTACACTCACGCATATACTGAACAAAAATGTAAACGCAACTGATTTTACAGAGTTACAAGTTCATGTAAGGAAATCAGTCAATTGAAATAACTTCACTAGGCCCTAATCTATGGATTTCACCTGACTGGAAATACAGATGTGTTGGTCACAGATACCTTCAAATGAAAAGGTAGGGGCGTGGATCAGAAAACCAGCCAGTATCTTGTGTGACCACCATTTCCATTATCTGCTGTGCATTATCATGCTGAAACATGAGGCGGGTGATGGCGTTGGATGAATGGCACGACAATGGACTTCAGGATCTCGTCATGGTATCTCTGTGCATTCAAATTGCCATCGATAAAATGCAATTGTGTTCACTGTCTGTAGCTTAAGCCTGCCCATACCATGGTCACACCGCCATCATGGGGCTCTCTGTTCACAACGTGGATATCAGCAAACTGCTCGCCCACACAACGCCGTACATGTGGTCTACTGTCGTGAGGACAGTTGGACGTACTGCCAATTCTCTAAAACGACGTTGGAGGGGGCTTATGGTCGAGAAATTAACATGACATTTTCTGTAAACACCTCTGGTGGACATTCCTGCGGTCAACATGCCAATTGTACGTTTCCTCAAAATTTGAGACATGGTATTGTGGTGTGTGACAAAACTGCACATTTTAGAGTGGCCCTTTATTATCCCCAGCACAAGGTGCACCTATGTAATGACCATGCTGTTTAATCTCTTTCAGATAATCTCTTATCCACCCATAGCAAAATCCTCTCTCCGACACAAACGAGCCCTCACGGGCTGTTGTCTATAGGTGTTGCACTCCAACTCTTCTCCGCTTCTCCCTCCCTCAGACTCTGCCTAAGATCCTGTCCCAGACGGCGCCGGCCTTCAGCATGGCCAGCTGCAGCTTTGTGGTGGAGCGCTCCAAGGAGGCCACGGCCCGTGTGGTGGTGTGGAGGGAGATCGGAGTTCAGCGGAGCTACACCATGGAGAGCACACTCTGTGGCTGTGACCAGGGCAAATACAAGGTGGGGGTGTATCCCAGCAATGACAAATGCAAGGAGGGTGTGTGTGTGTGTGCTAGAGAGTGTGTGTGTGTGGAGTGTGTTTGTGTCGATACAGCCTGGTGTGTGTGTGTGTGTGTGTGGACCAACAACCAGCAGGGGGAGCCATAGTCCTGTAAATCATACTGTTAGTGACTCAAAGCTGTTAGTGTGAGTGTGTGTGCGCACTCCATGGTGACTGAGTTAATGTTCGGTCTATGAGTGTCCAGTGAGTGCAGAAACCTCTGTCAGCTCCTCTCCCCCTCTCAGCACTGGGGTTGCCAATGTCAACATCTGCAGAGCCCAGGAGCAGGCTAGGGTTGCCTGTTTTGCATGGTCCCTCTCCTTCCATCCCTGCTGACTAAGTTATGCATGTGGAGGGGGAAAGTGTTTGGACAGATGTTCAGGAATCGTATTTAGTTGAGGTTCTATTTCCCATGGTCCCGCCAAGCCAGTGTCCTCTTTTTAGTTCTGCTCCGAGTCTTAACACACTGCAACAGAATCCTGTTTCTGCTACAGACGTTTTACTGGAAGCCCGCTGTAGACTTGAGAGCCTGCCCGTGGGACAGAAGTGTGTGTGTGATCATAATTAGGTCGGTGCTTATAGTTGGCCTGTTTCACACATGCACAGGTCTGTATCATAAGCATGTGTAAATTGGGAATGTGTTTTTTGCATCTCCCAACTCTCCCGGAGAGTGGCGTCATGGCTAGGGTCAGCCATTATCAACGGTGACCTTGAATCAATTAGGGTTAAGTGCCTTTGCTCAAGGGCACATTGACCGATTTTTCACCTTCTCGCTTTAACCACTAGGCTACCTGCTGTGTGTGTTTGTGCGTGTGTAGTGTTAATTATGTGTGCTTGTGTACACGCATGGGTGTATATACAATGTGTTTGCACAGTAAGTGTTAATAATGTGTGTGTCCAGGGGCTCCAGATAGGCACCAGGGAGCTGGAGGAGATGGGAGCCCAGTTCTGTGTGGCTCTGCTCAGGCTGAAGAGACTGACCTCGCCCCTGGAGCTGCGGAACCACGCCCACCTTCTGGAGGTGGAGAGTGACCTGATCGAGACACGTTGCAAAGTCTCCAGGTCAGACACATGCACACACCAAGGTTATTATAGTAAACAGGAACTGACATTGGAAATCTATACTGAAACCATTATCTTTGAATGCAAAACAAACTAATATCAAATAAAACTCATCATAAATTACATTTGAGTTTTTTTCTACTTGGGGTAAAAATCGAATGGGGTTTTCGATCTTCTGAATCTGGTGGGTAAATGCTTCCCGTAGATGCCGATGTTTCAAATAGGCTTAGCTTGTGCGTCACTATTAATAGTTATCACTAGCTAACAGGGGATGAAATCCGAGGGCGAGCTTGGGGCGTGACTGGGCCAAGCTAGAGCAGCTTGTGAAGTTGCTGGAGCCATTCGCAATCCACACCGATCATCTTCAAACTGACAGCCAGTCGCTGTCTGATGTGGTGCTCTGCCTTCTCAACCTTGAGGCACACTTGCAGTCAACTAGTTTTGCAAAACAGTTGGGACAGGTCCTCCTGAAGTCACTGTGTGAGCGCTTCGCATGCACACTGAATCCTCTGGCAGCCAACTTCCATCCAACCCCTGCAGCAGCTTGCCTGATGGACCCAAGTCTCTGGCACTTTGCCAACAGAAATGGAGCCACTGATGAGGGAAGCAGTCTTCTGTACTTTAGCAAAAATGGACAGTACAGCCGTGGAGCAGCGCAGACCCCCGAACGATGCCAGCACGTTGAATCCAGCAAGCATCTCGTCCACAGTTCTTCAGAAATATAGGTTCCTCGCAGTGAAGATGTTTACAGAATCACCTCTCCAGTTCTGCCAGGCAGCGATGGCTGTTTATCCAAAGCTGTGCCCTGTGGGCACTGGGTCTGTTTTCTGCCCCTACATCCCAAGTGTTAGACGAGAGAATATTCAGTGTGTCATCAGGCTTGAGAAACCGAACGACAACCTCCTTGAAGATGAACCACAAATGATTGATCGGTTTGAACAGAAACACACACACGCTGGCTGGCTGTGAACTGATAGATTTGCTTATGCTTCTTGCTGTCGTTGCAGTTATTTTTTAAAAATATATATTTATTTATTTATTTATTTTTACTCCAAAAACAAACTTATACGAACAACAACTTACAGAAACACTCAAACAATGACTACATTTCATCTGCCCTGACCCTTGTGGTCACACCAGCTGTTTTTTATTTACCCCATTTTCTTGCACCAGTCTAGGCGCTTATCCTTGAAGTTATATTAAGATAGATGCATAATTGAAACCTAACCAAACCTACGTCCAGGCCATGGAGTTGTATGGAGTCCTCTAGTGGCCAAAAGCCTTTGTTAGCATGTGCACCACCATTGAGGACTTTCGACATTTTGACTTAGTCAACTGGGAGGGACTTTCAACTTCATTGGCTGATCCCTCCCAATGACCCGGTTGGCATGGCCTGATGGCCCGGTTGGAGTCGTGACAGCCAAGTCATCAGGAAGGATAAACCAATGATTTGTACTCATGAAGACGAAAATGTACTCTTTCAAGATGGAGATGGCCTCAATGGCGCTGCCCATGCTCTCGCAGACGCCATCATGATACAGAGATGTTATGTCTACCCAAGTCTATGGTCCTGGCCTTATGCATTACTGCCCCCCAGTGGCAAGGAGTGACGTCCCCCAAAAAACAAACTATGCATACAACACACAAATGTCTTCTAGCCTCCCACGCATAGGCTACATTTATCCCTAACTCTAAAACTGAAACTAAATAATATAAAAATGAAATTGAAGTATTTATCAAACTGAAACTAAATTTAAAAAAATAGTAAATCAAGCCTAAAAATGAACTGAAACTAAACTGAATTTCAAATAAATCGAACAACTAATAGAAATAAAAAATAGTATTAAATCACACACACACACACTCTCATACTCTCCAACCTTCTAACCATACATGATCCACTAGTTGAATTGCCAGTTGCAGTGTGGCCAGCACTCAGGACAGTAGTGTAGCTGCATTGTTCGTTATCATCATCTTTAGCATCCTCATGGCCTGTCAATGTGGCTCCTTCGAACAAATCTCTTCTCCTCGTGTCTTGATTTTTATCCATGTATAATTGATGTATTTATTTATTGAAACCCATCAAGCAGCCAGGTTAGAGACCTCGGGGCTTGGCTATAGGATCATAACAGTTTTTATGCTTTTTATCATTTAATATTTAATCATCAGACCCATGATATCATAATAATAAGAAGATTGGAATTGTATGTGTGTGTGTGCGCGCGCGCGCACATACACATGCTGCGTGTGTCTGTGGCCTTTGTGTGCTGTGTATGGGGCTAGTCCAGAGTGAGTGAGTGGCCCTTGCAATATTTCTCTAATGGACTGTAATGGCTCAAGCTCTCTCACTCTGGGATCTTAACACTCCTCTCTAGACAGCACTCTGTCCATCCAGCCCATTACACAATTACACCCCGTCACACCCTCCTCCTAATCCACTTTACCTCTCTCTGGGGCGGGGTGGGAGGGAGCAGGGGTCAATATCTGAACCCCCTCATCCACTGTCTCCATGGGATCCTCTTTCAAAGCCCTCACACCATTAAAAAACATTAAAAACCACTAAAACCACTAAACCTCAGACGTTTAACCATTAAACCACTAAACTGACGCATAAAAAGAGAAAACGATTAGTGTTTTAATGGGATTTTTTTTGTTGGGTTAGTATACTTTTTATTGCCTGTCACTAGTTTTATCTTTATGAAATCATTTATATTTCATTTCTGTCCAGACCCAGGTTCAAATCTATTTTTTTTGTTCCTTTCAAGTACTTAGATTTTTTTTTAAATTGAGCCTGCCTAGAATAATGGACTGACTGTTTGTGTTGTTGTCCAGCAGCAGCCCGAGTACGTACGTGCTGGAGGACGAAGAGCACTCCTTCATGGAGGAGGTGGACTACAGCGCAGAGAGTGGCGATGAACCCGACAACGACCCCGACGCCGCAGACCCCCACGATAACCGCCTCTCCGACTCCGAGTCCAACAACCACAGAGACTCACTCACCTAGCTCAAACTCCCTGACCACTACTTAACCACTCTTCACCCTGTCCCTTTTGTGACCCTAGCTCGAGGAATTTCTCCTGACCATGTTGTGACCTACCTACAAAAAACTCAGGGCTAGGAGCCAAAGTTTTTTTTCTCCCCCCGGTCAGGACAAGTGTTCAGGAAAAACTCCTGTCTCTACAGTATAGTCCAAGCCACAAACTCTTGTTGCCTCCTAGATGAAACAGACCTTATTTTCCTTCCCCTCCTACCCCCGCCTCCCAGATATCCCCCATTTTGCTCTGACCTCACCCCCCCCTGGCCTTGGTGCATTATGGATATCACATCCATACTTATCTGCCTTGCATATCTCAAACAGATATAGATAGAATGGTCAGAAGTGTTGTATAACGAATAGACACATTAGACAAATAACACACGTTAACACAATGGTTTTGGTGCCATGTCCCCATTTGTCATGAAAACGACACAGGTGTTACACACAGAGAATCTATAGATCTCTATTTACATAATGTGTGTCTATATGTAATTATATCGTTACACACAAGTTGAAACGGAATGTACACCTTGGTCGTATTTACATAAAGAGTGCAGTATTACACAATGACCAACTAGTAACAGTAACGCACAATTAGCATAACCAGGAAGTTAGCAAGCCAAGTAGAACCATTTGCACATGTAGCAAATCAACATACATACGCATGAACCCCGAGGTACAGGAGAGAACAAGCCTCACCTAAAAGGTCAGAAGCTCAGCCCAAAGCTGAAGCCGATGTTGTGGATCTATTTTGCGGTACTGAGAAGTACATGTATTTCTCCAGTCTGTCTGTAAGCTTAGTTGGTTTGCCTGTACACTGAAACGGTACTCCATTTTTAGAAAGGTTGTTGCTTTTTGAGAGTAACATAAGATATTTGTTTTAGTGTTGTTTTTTTCTCTCTCCTAGATGTAGGTATTACATTTCGGTTGCGTATTGTACAGTCAGCGCATGGCTATTTAATGTTATTTTTGTCATTTATTTTGTTATTTTATTTGTAAGATGTGGCCCCCGTATGTATATGAGGAAGTATGTGTGTGTATGCGTTTTTGCTAGATGGAAATGCTAGTCTACCATAGTGCAGCCAAACGCTCAAGGTGTTTGTGGGAGTATAAAAAAAGCAACCTGTGAGAAACCTTTTAATTGGATTGTAAACAAACATAAGTTGAAGCTTGCTATGAAATCATGGGAAATAAACGTGAATGTCAAAATGTCTGTGGATCATTTGGCTGTGTATTATTATTCGTTTAGTCAATCTCAGTTTTTCGGTGGTCTGGGGATATTGTTTTGAAGGATGTGTGTGGTGTATGTGTTTTTGAATTTGTCGTGTTTTTAGGTGTTTGTTTACTCTGAGTGCAAGTGATGTGTGTTTCCTCCACTAATGCCCCTCTGACTATACAGTGCATTCAGAAAGTATTCAGACTCTTTCACTTGTTCCACATTTTATGTTACAGGCTTATTCTAAAATGGATTCAATTGTTCCCCCCCCCCCCTCAATCTACACACAATACATTTACATTACATTTAAGTCATTTAGCAGACGCTCTTATCCAGAGTGACTTACAAATTGGTGCATTCACCTTATGACACAATACCCCATAATGATGAAGCAAAAACAGGTTTTTAGACATTTTTGCAAATGTATTAAAAATAAAGAACTGAAATAACATTTACATCAGTACTTAAAAAAAAAGAGTTTTACCCCCTTTTCTCTCCAATTTCGTGGTATTCAATTGTTAGTAATTAATTCTCTTGTCTCATCGCTACAACTCCCGTACGGGCTCGGGAGAGACGAAGGTCGAAAGCCATGCGTCCTCCGAAACCCAACCAAGCCGCACTGCTTCTTAACACAGCTCGTCTCCAACCCGGAAGCTAGCCGCACGTGGCTACCTTGGTTAGCACGCACTGCGCCCGGCCCGCCACAGGAGTCGCTGGTGCGCGATGAGACAAGGATATCCCTACCGGCCAAACCCTCCCTAAACTGGGCGATGCTAGCTAGGCCAATTGTGCGTCGCCCCACGGACCTCCCTGTTGTGGCCGGCTGCACTCAGTACTTTTTTTTGAAGCACCTTTGCCAGTGATTACAGTCTTGAGTCTTCTTTGGTATGATGCTACAAGCTTGGCACACCTGTATTTTGTGTAGATTGATGAGGAAATGTTTATATTTAATCCGTTTTAGAGTAAGGCTGTAACGTAACAAAATGTGGAAAAGGGGAAGGAGTCTGAATACTTTCTGAATGCCCTGTATCTGCCAATCTGAGGTCCGACAAAGCCTTGTGGAGGCGGTCAAAATTCATCCACACCTGTAGAGGGTTTTGCATCTCCAAACCAACACCCCACAGGCACCATGACATTGCACACATGGAAACCTATGTCTGGAGGACATGCATTCACTCTCTTTCTGTCATCTCCCTGGCTCACTATGCCGTTGATGAGCAGAGGGAAGCTGCAGGACTCTGAGAGAGCCTTGTTGTGGTAGGAGAAGGGAGTAGTGTGGGAGAATGTCAATCCGGGATGCAGAGCGTCAAACAGGCCTCTTTCCCTTTTCAGCCCCACGCCTCACTTCCTGTCTCTGACTGCCCTCTCCTGTGTCAATCACACATTTGGAAGTGCAGCGAACAAAAGACTAAAATATCTTCTCCGCCCCAAACCTATTACCGTTCCTGCTCCTCTCTTAATCTGAGGAGAGGGGGAGGAGGGGGGCATTCAGCTGCTCCCGAAGATCACAATGTTTATCATAGACCCTAATTAGACCCACAACCAGCATAAGCCGCACACACTCATACACACGCAAATCACTCAGGCGCCATGCACGACTTTGTCTCACACGGTCTCTGATTAGACTAAACTGAGGCCCTGACTTTGCATTGGTAATTAACGTAAGTGTCCCCTCTGCTCTACTTTCCTATTTTTCTCCATCTAGAAATATGGTGGCCTGGTTAATGGTTCCTCAGCTAAGTCAACTAAAGCTATTAAAAAATATTTAAAAAACATACTCACATGGGCGTAATTGGTTATTTGGAAAGCAGCGCTGACTTCCACCTCACGTTGCCATGGTAACTCGATTTATTTTCTTGAAGCAGCACTTTTTCCCCATCCGTCGTGTAATTCGTTCAGCCTCCTCGAAATTGTTTATTTTTTTCCCCTCCATCTACATTTGACATTTGAGTCATTTAGCAGATGCTCTTATCCAGAGAGACTGACAGTGCATACATTTTCATACTTTATTTTGTACATTATTTTCTCCGGATCTATTCTACATTCTCCTCTCCTATAGCCAGTGGCCTTACCAGCCTGATGACAGATGGGACGGTAAAGTACAATAACACGCACACACTGACATATTGTAGTATTTTTGTGCCATAGTTTAAAACTCACGAGACAACAGATTACCCAGGGGCTGGTTATTTATTGTGCAGCCTTTCCAGTGTCTAGGAAAGCTAAACTCACATACTAGTACAAATAAAACCTTGAGCGTGCCACAGAGTGAGAGGAAAGGCAACACGGATGTTTGTGGTGGGAGAGTCCGTGATAGACATTATCTGACGACTGACCGGCTAGTCCTGTGTCAGCGTCAGCCGGGTCGACTGGGATGTCGATAGACGCCATCTGAGTTAAAAGCAATAACCTTCAGGTTAAAGTAGGACTGATAGACTGAGAGTAACAGAGATCAGCTCTCTCTCTCACACTCACTCCAGGATTCTACTCTTATCTTGTTTTTCCTCTTGTGGCACTGGTGCTATCAACTTTGTCATTTGGCGTCACCAGCATATTATTTGGTCTCACCAATTTTTTAAAAATATATTTTTAAATAATTGATAATGACCTGGTCTGCATTCCATACATAACCTGGCTCATAATGACAAGCCATCATTTTAAATGGCATGGCTTTGTGTTACATTGATTTGGAGAGATTTACTGTGACGGCAAAGAAAAGAGATGTAAAATAAAGTCCTAAATGTATTTTTTACAAATTTCAAAGTGCCATGTGTTCTATTCTGCGAATGTAAGCAAAGTATGCATTACCACTTTACGAATTATACATTTTTAATAGGCCTACCCAATTACCATTCACATTATTTTTACATTCTAAAATATGTCAGAATAATGTGGGCATTGCCTGACTAAATAGGCCAAATGCTCCCGACACAAATGTGGTGTTTGTCCATGCCTGTCCATGTGGTAGCTAGTCAGTCTCGCCGTTTTAGATGTTGAAGAGTTATTGAGGGGTTACTGTATCATGTTTTACAACGAGAAAACGATCAAAAAAATTGTTCCTTTGTAATGCAATGCTTTGAATGGAAAACCACGTTGAAGCCAACGTTCATGCTGTCTTGTTCATAATAACCTCACATGGTTTTACCACAACAAGCACAACAGAGGCCACGGGAAGCAAACGAAAGCACTTACATCTCTCATAAAAACATATCACTTACATCTCTCATAAAAACATTTCACTTACATCTCTCATAAAAACATATCACTTACATCTCTCATAAAAACATATCACTTACATCTCTCATAAAAACTGATCAGAAATGATAGATAATTGTATTGGAGCAGTAGAACTTATAAATCGGCTAACATAACTTCAATGACTTTTCAAGGACCAAATGTCTTGATTTTCAAGGTAGGCTATTCCATGATGACTGAATTGGTCATTGCAAATATCCAACCAAAGACTTTGAGCTTTTTAAATACCTGGTGTGCATACCCATTCTTGCCTTAGCATTTGCTGGTAGATATCATAACTTGGAACATCTGACCAGTGAATAACAGGTGAGGTAAGAAGAGCATAGCTGTTGTAAGAGTGACGGGTAATAGACATATGTCAAAGTAAGGAATTACAGGTTAACGGAGCTGTCAATCAAACAGCTATTTACTTCAATCACAAGTCACAACAATCAGAGCCCTTGTTTGAGCTTAACATTCTTGTCTGAAAGGTCCTGCCAGCTAGGAGGTAATTTAGGTTCTGGTTTTGAGGGATCAGAGACTGAGGCCCATACACACATTTTCCGGCAAAGAAAACCTATTCAGCCCATCAATTGCAACCTTGCGCAGACACGCCCCATGATTAAGCCAGCTAGAGCCAATGAGAAGACTTGTTTGTTTTTACTGTGAGCTGAGTGAGCGGGTCCTAATAGAGGCGTTGTTATTGGTGCTAATATTTCATAGGGCTTCCAGACATTGAGTCGTGACAGGAAGCCCCGGAGGGACCTGTCATAACATCACTAATCTCCCACAAGCCTCTGCTCCCCTCGAGGGTATCCAAGTGTGGTGTCCTCACTGTTAGATATCACAGTATTGGGTTTGGAATGTAAAAAGTCAAAGTGTTGAGGGATACACAGGCGCGTTTACCTGAGAGAGATTTTATTCTTGACAAATACTGCAGTCTCTGCTGTTGTTTACAAAAAATACAATAAACTTGGTCAGGCCATATACAGTGCCTTCAGAAAGTATTCATACCCCTTGACTTATTCCAAATTTTTTACATTTACATTTAAGTCATTTAGCAGACGCTCTTATCCAGAGCGACTTACAAATTGGTGCATTCACCTTATGACATCCAGTGGAACAACTACTTTACAATAGTGCATCTAAATATTTTAAGGGGGGGGTGAGAAGGATTACTTTATCCTATCCTAGGTATTCCTTAAAGAGGTGGGGTTTCAGGTGTCTCCGGAAGGTGGTGATTGACTCCGCTGTCCTGGCGTCGTGAGGGAGTTTGTTCCACCATTGGGGAGCCAGAGCAGCGAACAGTTTTGACTGAGCTGAGCGGGAACTGTACTTCCTCAGTGGTAGGGAGGCGAGCAGGCCAGAGGTGGATGAACGCAGTGCCCTTATTTGGGTGTAGGGCCTGATCAGAGCCTGGAGGTACTGAGGTGCCGTTCCCCTCACAGCTCCGTAGGCAAGCACCATGGTCTTGTAGCGGATGCGAGCTTCAACTGGAAGCCAGTGGAGAGAGCGGAGGAGCGGGGTGACGTGAGAGAACTTGGGAAGGTTGAACACTAGATGGGCTGCGGCGTTCTGGATGAGTTGTAGGGGTTTAATGGCACAGGCAGGGAGCCCAGCCAACAGCGAGTTGCAGTAATCCAGACGGGAGATGACAAGTGCCTGGATTAGGACCTGCGCCGCTTCCTGTGTGAGGCAGGGTCGTACTCTGCGGATGTTGTAGAGCATGAACCTACAGGAACGGGCCACCGCCTTGATGTTAGTTGAGAACGACAGTTTGTTGTCCAGGATCACGCCAAGGTTCTTAGCGCTCTGGGAGGAGGACACAATGGAGTTGTCAACCGTGATGGCGAGATCATGGAACGGACAGTCCTTCCCCGGGAGGAAGAGCAGCTCCGTCTTGCCGAAGTTCAGCTTGAGGTGGTGATCCGTCATCCACACTGATATGTCTGCCAGACATGCAGAGATGCGATTCGCCACCTGGTCATCAGAAGGGGGAAAGGAGAAGATTAATTGTGTGTCGTCTGCATAGCAATGATAGGAGAGACCATGTGAGGTTATGACAGAGCCAAGTGACTTGGTGTATAGCGAGAATAGGAGAGGGCCTAGAACAGAGCCCTGGGGGACACCAGTGGTGAGAGCGCGTGGTGAGGAGACAGATTCTCGCCACGCCACCTGGTAGGAGCGACCTGTCAGGTAGGACGCAATCCAAGCGTGGGCCGCGCCGGAGATGCCCAACTCGGAGAGGGTGGAGAGGAGGATCTGATGGTTCACAGTATCGAAGGCAGCCGATAGGTCTAGAAGGATGAGAGCAGAGGAGAGAGAGTTAGCTTTAGCGGTGCGGAGCGCCTCCGTGATACAGAGAAGAGCAGTCTCAGTTGAATGACTAGTCTTGAAACCTGATTGATTTGGATCAAGAAGGTCATTCTGAGAGAGATAGCGGGAGAGCTGACCAAGGACGGCACGTTCAAGAGTTTTGGAGAGAAAAGAAAGAAGGGATACTGGTCTGTAGTTGTTGACATCGGAGGGATCGAGTGTAGGTTTTTTCAGAAGGGGTGCAACTCTCGCTCTCTTGAAGACGGAAGGGACGTAGCCAGCGGTCAGGGATAAGTTGATGAGCGAGGTGAGGTAAGGGAGAAGGTCTCCGGAAATGGTCTGGAGAAGAGAGGAGGGGATAGGGTCGAGCGGGCAGGTTGTTGGGCGGCCGGCCGTCACAAGACGCGAGATTTCATCTGGAGAGAGAGGGGAGAAAGAGGTCAGAGCACAGGGTAGGGCAGTGTGAGCAGAACCAGCGGTGTTGTTTGACTTAGCAAACGAGGATCGGATGTCGTCGATCTTCTTTTCAAAATGGTTGACGAAGTCATCTGCAGAGAGGGAGGAGGGGGGAGGGGGAGGAGGATTCAGGAGGGAGGAGAATGTGGCAAAGAGCTTCCTAGGGTTAGAGGCAGATGCTTGGAATTTAGAGTGGTAGAAAGTGGCTTTAGCAGCAGAGACAGAGGAGGAAAATGTAGAGAGGAGGGAGTGAAAGGATGCCAGGTCCGCAGGGAGGCGAGTTTTCCTCCATTTCCGCTCGGCCTTCCGGAGCCCTGTTCTGTGAGCTCGCATTGAGTCGTCAAGCCACGGAGCGGGAGGGGAGGACCGAGCCGGCCTGGAAGATAGGGGACATAGAGAGTCAAAGGATGCAGAAAGGGAGGAGAGGAGGGTTGAGGAGGCAGAATCAGGAGATAGGTTGGAGAAGGTTTGAGCAGAGGGAAGAGATGATAGGATGGAAGAGGAGAGAGTAGCGGGGGAGAGAGAGCGAAGGTTGGGACGGCGCGATACCATCCGAGTAGGGGCAGTGTGGGAAGTGTTGGATGAGAGCGAGAGGGAAAAGGATACAAGGTAGTGGTCGGAGACATTTTGTTGTGTTACAGCCTGAATTCAAAATGGATGAACTCGATTTTGTTCTCACACTCATCTCCACACAGTACCCCATAAGGACAAAGTGAAAACATGTTTTTAGACATTTTTGCAAATGTATTGAAAATAAAATACAGAAATATCTAAATTACATAAGTATTCACACACCTGAGTCAAAACATGTTAGAATCACCTTGTCAGTGATGCCAACTGTGAGTCTTTCTGGGTAAGTTGTACAATAAATGCACATTATTCCTTTTTAAATTCTTCAAGCTCTGTCAAGTTGGCTGTTGATCATTACTAGACAGCCATTTTCAAGTCTTGCCATATATTTTCAAGCCGATTTAAGTCAAAACTGTAACTAGGCCACTCAGGAACATTCAATGTTGTCTTGGGAACTAACTCCAGTGTGTATTTGGCCTTTTGTTTTAGGTTATTGTTCTTCTGAAAGGTGAATTTGTATCCCAGACTGATTTGCCTTTATTCTAATTTTTTATCCTAAAAAACTCCATAGTCCTTCCTGATGACAAGCATATCCATAACATGATGCAGCTCCACCATGCTTGAAAATATGAACAGTGGTACTCAGTGATGTGTTGAATTGCAGTTCAACATTGCCTTGTTGCAAACAGGATACATGTTTGTAAAATGTGTATTCTGTACAGACTTCCTTCTTTTCACTTTGTCATTTTGGTTACTATTGTGGAGTAACTACAATGTTGTGGATCCATCCTCAGTTTTCTCTTATCACAGTCATTAAACTCAGTAACTGTTTAAAAGTCACCATTGGCCTCATGGTGAAATCCCTGAGCGGTTTCCTTCCTCTCCAGCAACTGAGTTAGGAAGGATGCCTGTATCTTTGTAGTGACTGTGTATTTATACACCATTCAAAGTGTAATTGATAACTTCACCATGCTCAAAGGGACATTCAATGTCTGCTTTTCTTTTTTTACCCATCTACCAATAAGTGCCCTTCTTTGCGAAGTATTGGAAAACCTCCTTGGTCTTTGTGGTTGAATCTGTGTTTGAAATTCACTGCTCGACTAAGGGACCTTACATATAATTGTATGTGTGGGGTACAGAGATGAGGTAGTCATGTTAAATACTATTATAGTCCATGCAACTTATAATGTGACTTGTTAAGCAGATGTTTACTCCTGAATTTATTTAGGGATGTATACTTATTGACTCAACACATTTCAGCTTTTCAATTTGAATTAATTTGAAACAAAACAAAAACACGTTTGACTATATGGGGTATTGTGTGTAGGTCAGTGACACAAAATCTGATTTGAATAAACTTTAAATTCAGGCTGTAACACATCAAAATGTGGAAAATGTCAAGGGGTGTGATTACTTTCTGAGGGTACTGTATAATAAATCCTGACCTTCTGCCAAGGACATATTGCTTTACACATTTTGAGTAGGTCCAATGGCCTTACTTTTTTTGTGCCAAATATGATCGAAATAGCTTCTGTAAATACCGAGATACTCATCCTTTAAAAAAAGAAATGGACAGTGACGGGGGTAAGGTGGGGATACCTAGTCATTTCTTGCGTCATCATTGCATGCGATCATCATTCTCAAAGCCGCTGTTTACTTCCAAGATCCCTTTAGCACCGCCCTAATAACCCGATTCAAATTCGACACAAACCTTCAAATAAGTAAGTATGTAATGACACATTATATAAACCCTGTTTTTTACATTTTAGAGGCGATAAGGTGATAAGTTGGACAGATCGAGTGAAAAAAAGCTATTTTCCCACACGTGATCTCTCCTTCTCACTATCACGCAGAACGACAGGTTTGATGTCGGAAGACAATAGAATGTTCATGATATCACTGATACAACTGTCGTTAGACGTAGTATAAACCAGCCTTTACATCTTGGTTGTTTAGTACAGTTCTCACGTGATGCCTTAAAGAGATGGGTGGGGCTAAGGCTTAATAGGGTGTGAATGACGCTGAATGGGAGTAGACAGGGGCTGAGTCACTGGCTTACTGGGGCTCTCTCATGCCGTCCCTGGAAGGGGTGCGTCACCTGAGTGGGTTGATTCACTGATGTGGTCATCCTGTCTGGGTTGGCACCCCCCCTTGGGTTGTGCCATGGCGGAGATCTTTGTGGGCTATACTCAGCCTTGTCTCAGGAACGTAAGTTGGTGGTTAAAGATATCCCTCTAGTGGTGTGGGGGCTGTGCTTTGGCAAAGTGGGTGTGGTTATATCCTTCCTGTTTGGCCCTGTCCGGGGGTGTCCTCGGATGGGGACACAGTGTCTCCTGACCCCTCCTATCTCAGCCTCCAGTATTTATGCTGCAGTAGTTTATGTGTCGTGGGGCTAGGGTCAGTTTGTTATATCTGGAGTACTTCTCCTGTCCTGTTCGGTGTCCTGTGTGAATCTAAGTGTGCGTTCTCTAATTCTCTCCTTCTCTTTTTCTTTCTCTCTCTCGGAGGACCTGAGGCCTAGGACCATGCCCCAGGACTACCTGACATGATGACTCCTTGCTGTCCCCAGTCCACCTGGCCGTGCTGCTCTCCAGTTTCAACTGTTCTGCCTTATTATTATTCGACCATGCTGGTCATTTATGAACATTTTAACATCTTGGCCATGTTCTGTTATAATCTCCACCCGGCACAGCCAGAAGAGGACTGGCCACCCCACATATGCTCTCTCTAATTCTATTTTTCTTTCTCTCTCTCTCGGAGGACCTGAGCCCTAGGACCATGCCCCAGGACTACCTGACATGATGACTCCTTGCTGTCCCCAGTCCACCTGGCCGTGCTGCTGCTCCAGTTTCAACTGTTCTGCCTTATTATTATTCGACCATGCTGGTCATTTATGAACATTTTAACATCTTGGCCATGTTCTGTTATAATCTCCACCCGGCACAGCCAGAAGAGGACTGGCCACTCCACATAGCCTGGTTCCTCTCTAGGTTTCTTCATAGGTTTTGACCTTTCTAGGGAGTTTTTCCTAGCCACCGTGCTTCTACACCTGCATTGCTTGCTGTTTGGGGTTTTAGGCTGGGTTTCTGTACAGCACTTTGAGATATCAGCTGATGTACGAAGGGCTATATAAATACATTTGATTTGATTTGAAAGAAGAGCTCTCCAGTAGTTTTATCAAAACATTCAAAGGCCATTTTCTCAAAAGTGGGGTTACAAGTTTAACAACTTTCCCATTGTTCTTTCCCATAGCTCAGAGTCTCTACTTTTATCCAATGTAAAAATCACAATTTCAAATTTTGCTACATCAGACCAAATCGAGCTGGTCGGTCACATTTCTTCAATTTGTTTCTGGTGATTAAATGTTCAGTAATTATTATATATTTTAGTGGTTTCTAGGCCATATAGGCAAATTTAAGATATTTCAGCATAATCAATATTTCATCAATTTCTTAATTTGACTGATAATCATAAGAAATGAGATTCTAGCCACTCACTCATTCTGTCCCATTGTCGCATAGAGATGTATAGAGATCGCAACGTTTTATCTGTCTCAATGGCACTGCCTGTGCGCTCACAGACCACAAATATAAGGCGACAGACACAACGTTGCGATCTCTATACATCTCTATGCGACAACGGGACAGAATTAGGAAGTTGTAAGGCCTCTTATGGAGCCAAATCAGTGTTGTGTGCTTGTTTATGAATTAACACGAGTGATTAATTTGATATCTGACCCCATGTCTGCACGAAAAGTGTGGTTATATTTTGATCACACAACTGAGATCCTCTTGTACCTGACCATGGATCAGTGTTAAGTGTGTGGGTTTTAATTACGCTTCTTTCTCCCAGGGCAGCAGTGGTTAGGTGGTTTTCCAGTGTGCAGCCTTCTTTAGCTTGGTATCCATCTTCTGTCTGCTTCTTCACAGAAGTCCAGTTGACCACATGATCCAATTTCAGATGATGGAATTCAACCGTAAAACGACAGTGAAGAAGGTTACAGACGGGGGGCTTGTGATCTGAGGGGCTTCATCGCTTGTTGGACTAGTCAGACAATGCTGACACGGCAACAAAGGTTGAAGGACTTGCCACTATTTACACTTGTTGGAAACAAAAAATGTCAGCCACACTACGAAGCAAGGTGGAGTAAATTCGATTTTCAATTCAATCAAGCTTTATATAAAACAATGGGCAATTTTCCATTCAGGAAGTATATTGCTATTGACTAAATTGACAACAATTGACCCCAGCTCTGTCATCAACGAGTGAATCTAGCTTCACTGCACATCATTTACATGCTAGTTTATGTACTCCTCTAAACAACAGCAAAAACAACACCAACGGTAACACTTCATTTGTATAGTCCATCTGTAGATGCTCTACAGACAGTAACATTTCATTTGTATAGTCCATCTGTAGATGCTCTACAGACAGTAACATTTCATTTGTATAGTCCATCTGTAGATGCTCTACAGACAGTAACATTTCAACTAACTATCTACTAACCCCAACTCCAACTCTAACCTTTTACCTTTACCCTATCCCTTATTCTAAACCTAACCGTAAGCAGTTGCTTATCAACAAATAGTTGATAGCATGGAAAATCCTATCCAAATAAAGTGTGACCATAACACCCTCTACAGTTGAACTGGTGTGTTAAAAATGGAGGAATACTCAGAGGGAGAGTCCTCGAGCAACTGAAGCACTACTCGGCTGAAAAAATCAACTAAATTATTTTTTAATTCCTCTTTTTTTGTGGGCTCTCATTCACGATGTATCTGACCCTGTTACACACATACACACTATGTACATGAAACACATTTAACGTTAAACCACCTTTCACTTCCATTGAGTGCTTTAAATGGATGGCGGTCAACCCAAGCTGTGAACCAAATCAACAATTCTACTGGGAATGAAACCACCCAAACAAAATCAGTTAGTCCTAAACCACAACTCCACTGGTCATGGACCACATCAACCCCTTTCTCCTTGCCTCTCCCTGGCAGTATTAAAGGGGCAGTGCAATCAAAAACGGGATTTTCCTGTGTTTTATATACACTGAGTGTACAAGCCATTAGGAACACCTACACTTTCCATGACATAGACTAACCAGTTGAATCCAGGTGAAAGCTATGATCCCTCATTGATGTCACCTGAAACAGTAAATCCGAGAATGAATGGCCAAGACAAAGTATTTAAGTGCCTTTGAACGTTGTATGGTAGTAGGTGTGTCAAGAATGGTCCACCACCCAATGGACATCCAGCCAACTTGACACAACTCTGGGAAGCATTGGAGTCAACATGGGCCAGCATCCCTGTGGAATGCTTTTGGCACCTTATAGAGTCGATGCCCTGACAAATTGAGGCTGAGGGAAAGGGGGGGTGCTACTCAACATTAGGAAGTTGTTCCTAATGTTTTGTACACTCGGTGTATATTTCCACACAATGCGGTTGGAATAATAGTGTGAAATTGTGAAAATTATGACAATGCACTATTAATGTAAGAGCTGTTTGAAAAGACCACCTGAAATTTCAGCTTGTTTGGCTGGGTGGGGTTTTTGATCCGCCTGGTGACATCACCAGGCAATATAAGTTAATAGACCAATAACAAAGAGAGTTTGCCCTTCTCTCTGACAATAAAAGCTAGTTTTCAGGTTACATGTCCCTCCCAGCCGGCTCCTCCAATTATAGGCCCCTCTCTCAGACCACTCCCAGACACTCCTAGCACAATTCTTGCTTGAGAAATTGCATGTAGCTAAGAAGCTACCTTTGTTTCTTTTTGACCATTTGAATTGAAAACAATAACAGTAAGGTACTTAATTGTTACCTAGAAATGATTTGATATTGAGATTTTAAAAAACAGCTGCATTGAACCTTTAAGTGTGTTTGTGTGTCTGTGTGTGTGTGTGCGTTCGCTCTTGTGTGTGTGCGTGCGTGTGTCTATGAGTTTTTGTAATTGCATCATTGATTGTCCTGGATATGTTTTTGTGAAGCATTTAGCAATCTGGCAATTAGTTACTGCTTAATGTACAATGTCAAAACGTCTCTATCGACCAGGTTATTGATCAGTCGACTCATTATGTTCCTGGCACGGCCAGTCATAACCAGTGTCTTTCCTTCTTTGTCTGTCTAGTATTACTCATTTTCACTGTGTGTCCAATGTTGGTCTATATTATCATCCTCTCCTTTCCTCTTGTCTTCTTGTTCTCGCTGTGGTGATGTCATGTTCTCCTTTTCTATTATCTTTTTAGCAAATCGATGCAGTAAAATTGTGCAGAAATTGATACATAGTATTTATTTGTATTATTATTATTATTATGTTTTATTTAAACAAGAATACAATATAATACAATACAAAGGCAATGTGAATGGCCGCTCGAGACGCCGAGAGGGCGAAGTTGCCGTCCCCGGCCCAAAGGGATTGTTTTTCCGAGGGTGGGAAGCACAGCTGGAGCTTTTGATTTTCTCCGTTTCAGCTTCCGGGTTCCTAAGAGAGTGATAGCACAAGACTTGAAAAACAAAATGAAACACAAAACACAACAAGTTTTAATAATGCGTTAAGCTATACATAATTAGATATGTAAAGAAAAAACGAAGTTTGATAACATGACGATTCCCAATCTTAGCCTGACTCTCTACCTTCCGTATACTGTTCTGATGGGGTCCACAAAAATGAAGGCCCTACAAAACCTCCTCATGCTTTCACCCAGTCTTCCCTGTTAGGCCACAGGTTACAAAAGGTGTTCTAACGCCATATAATTTTCACTTCGCCCCCCCCGTCTCATTCTTCCTCCATGGCCACCCGATATACAGGTGCGGTGACCTTAATCACTTTACCTCATCTTGAGGCAATATCAGCACTGTATACCCGTTTCAACATCAACGCCTTCCCAGCAATGCTAACAAGATAACCCTTGCTACCATTAACACTGCCCATGATGCATACGTCAAAATACCCCCCATTTGCGCCGTAGTCCAGTTCCATGCAGTTACTATAGCCTCCTTCACCACTACTACAGTACTACTCCTTCAATTACGGACCCTAACAGCGACTGCCGTGAGAATAGCTGTTGCATTGTCTCTGCCTCCAAAATCCTGATCTTCTGTTGCCTGCTACAGTCGGTATCTGTAGATAATACTTCCCTGCGCTCAGGTTAGGTGCTCATCTCTCATGCCAAGGTTGATCTACACCCTTTGTGAACACCCTCAACGAGGGTCCCAACGGTTGATAAGCAGCAACCTTCTGACACTTCCCTGTTACCGTCGCTCGGTCCCACTGCTGGAGGTTAGGAATGAGGGAGAGGTTAGTGGCGTTGGATGGGTATCCAACCTTACAAAACTCTTGAGTCACATGTTTCTTATTTTAATTTGATTTTTTTTTTACAATCGCTAGGACCCATTTCTCAATACTTAGGTCATTTTTTTCTAAACTCTTCACACGGTGAGCACAACAGCAGTCTATGTGGGCTAAACTGTGGATCGTTTTTCATTGCTTTGGCACAAAATGCATTCAGTGACTACATCTTTCAAATGTCATGAATTATTTTCTCAACTCAGACACAACCACCACCAAAACTCTATGTACCTACAGGCCAATTTGCACATGTTTACACACTCTTTTCAAAACGGTTAAATTTAAGTTCAAAATCGAACATAAAAATGAATAAGACAGCAATTTGCTAAATTTCTACAGTAATACCGTATTGAAACATATTCCAAATGTAAAACATGAAATACTATCAAAACAATTAGACCAACCACAGCTGATTCCCATTGTAGCTGAACACCTACCCAGGTGTTAGTCTTTCCATTTCATTACCATCTATACAAAAGGGGACATTTTAGGAATAATGCTGTACTGCAACGTTAACATGGATCCAGCCAGAGATAGAGAAGTGGCTGATAGAGGAAGAAGAGTGGCTGGGAGAGGAAGAGGAGTACGTATGTGTGTTGGAAGAAGACCGAGAGGAAGATCAAAAGCTGCTGTCTCAGATGAGATTAGGGCTACTATAATTGATAATGTAATAAATCACGGTCTATCAATGAGAGAGAGGCTGGTCTGAGAGTGCAGCCAAATCTGCAACGCTCAACAGTGGCATATGTTGTGAGAAATGTCCGGCAAAACAACTGGTAAGATGTGCAATTCTGCAAGGGCATCTGACTGAATTGCACATCGCAGATGTAAATTGAGCAAAGCGTCCAAACGCATGTGTGTAATTGTTTTTGTATTGCTGCGTAGGACCCAACGGTTACCTCCCACAGGCGGGAGAGGTAGGATTTTCACTGCTGTGCAGGAAACTGCAATCATTGATATGGTCATCAGAAACAATGGCATAAAACTCAGTGATTCGGGAAAGAGTGTTGGCAGACAGCATTACATTACAAGTCAGAATGAAGCAGTTGTACACTGTCCCCTTTGAGAGGAAAGCTGAACGAGTCAAGCAACTCAGGAACCAATATGTCCAGGTAAGATGACTATAAAATACAGAACTGGTTTTGAACAAAACCAAACAGGGCAGAGGCACACAACGGCATGTGTTAAGGTATAATGTAAACTACCATAATAGCCTAACTTATGTTGCCTTGTGGATTTATTTTAGAGAGTCATGGAGCCAGGCAAATACCCCACATATTCATCTTTGTGGATGAGGCTGGTTTCAACTTGACCAAAACACGGCTGTGAGGAAGGAATGTGATTGGGAAACGAGCCACAGTGGATGTCCCGGGCCAGAGGGGTGACAACATCACAATGTATGCAGCAATATCCTCTGATGGATGGCTGTTACACAAACCGGTAATTGGGCCATACAACACCGAGCGTCTCATTTCATTCCTAGATGACCTCTATGGAAGGTTTGTGCCAGGTGAGGAAAGGGTTGCGGTGAGGCGAAATCGGCCAACGTTTGTAATTGTATGGGACAATGTGGCATTTCACCAGTCCCGTGCAGTCAGAGTGGTTTGCAGCCCATTCCAGGATGGAATCACTTTTCCTCCCACTATTCTTTCCTAGGTGTGTTGCCCAAGATGACACAAGATGTGGATGAGAACCTGTGGCCAAATGCAGAAGACAGGGTTGACTAGCATTGCTACTGTCTCTGTAATGGTAGATGGTGTGTGTATACAAATTCTTGTCTTTTTTTTAATCACTCAATGCCAAAAAATGACAAACATATTGCATCATGACTGATTCATTCCTGTAACATACACTGCATTGAAATCTAAACAGGAGAGGTGTCATTCTTGTTTTGTAATGTTACAAAGTAAAACATTGCGTAATGCTACTTGTTGTTAATCTATGAGCCTCACAAATCTCTGCCCCAGTCATATTCAATTCTGCTTTCCCAATTCCCTGCCAGAATCAGTAGTTCGTCACTATTGCTAGTCCACTTATGTTGTTATAGACATACTAAAACGTGCTCAAGTCAATTAGTCAGTTTACAACAATCCCTCATCTGGAACAGTGATCACTCATGTTCCACGCCGCCTGGAAAACACATTGACTTGAACAGGGAAGAGGGAGATTACATGTTTAATAATTTCACATCACCCTCCATGAGATTGGGGCAAGGACTGTCCATTCGTTCTGTTCCATGCCAATGGGATGCTAGTCTCCATGCCAGTCTCCTTCATCCTCATCCTCGGGTGTCAAAGCAAGACGCAGAATACGAGCCCTGTAATTCATTGTACTGTATCATTCAGAAAGCTAGATGTATTGATGAGCTTTAACATTGGGATTCTGAGACCTGGTGAAACAAACGTCCCCGTCGCGGTTAGCCCAAGCTTTCATCTAGTCTAGTGGGTTTTCTAATTTTCTAACGTCCCTCTCGGAGGACACTAAAAAGTGAAGGTTTCCTGGGAGGAAACCCTCCCTAGACTCAATGGAATCGTACACATTTTTGTTATTAGATTCAGAAACCACCTGGAGGATGAGCAGTGCACCCTCCCCTCACTGTGTGCTCTCTCTCGCCTTCTTGCCTTTCCGAATCATCATTAGAGCTATTGATAAATTATCCAGCCCAAATTTAGAATGACAGTCCTTAGCGCTTCACGTTGAGTCTATCACTTGAATTCAAGACCCTCTAGTTAGCACACACCGACACTGGCAGAATGTACATTTACAGACAGGGGAAAATATACAGTATGTACTACTTACAGTGCATTCGGAAAGTATTCAGACCCTTGACTTTTTCAAAATGTTGTTACATTACAGCCTTATTCTAAAATGGATGAAATTTTTTAAAAAAATCCTCAGCAATCGATACATAATACCCCATAATGGCGAAGCGAAAACAGGTTTTTAAAATGTTTGCAAATATATTAAAAATAAGAATAAGAAATACCTTATATAGATAAGTATTCAGACCCTTTGCTAAGCGACATGAAATTGAGCTCAGATGCATCCTGTTTCCATTGATCATCTTTTCTTCCTAGGTTCCTACCTTTCCAGGGAGTTTTTCCTAGCCACCGTGCTTCTACATCTGTATTGCTTGCTCTTTGGGGTTTTTGGCTGGGTTTCTGTTTAGCACTTTGTGACATCGGCTGATGCAAAAAGAGTTTTATTAATACATTTGATTGAGCTGATTGATTGATCCTTGTTTGGAGTCCACCTGTGGTATATTCAATTAATTGTAGGTGAGAGGAGATAGATTCTCTTAACCCTCCTAAAATCTAACAAAAATGCTTTCATCATTTTTCATATTATATGTATAACGTATTAGATGAAAACTTGAGAGATAAAGGAAATATTCTTTCCAAGTAACAGTATTTTGTCTATACATTTTTTAATGACATCACAAAATGAAAAGCAATATTACATTTATTTTCCATAGCTCCCCACTGACCTTTCCCCACATTCATGTTAAAATTATTTTTCCATTATCCACTTTTGACCGTGAGAAAGAATTCCCCCTTCTCATGTCATTTACAACAGGGTGTGAACTGCCAAACCGGCCCAGTTCAAACAATGTTTGAATATCTTTTTGCTTTTCTATCCAACGATGAGGATCTCCTCCAGAACTTGGAGGTAACCTTTTATCCCCATCCACATTCCCACTCACTGACAATGTTTGATCTTGAAGCACAGATATTCTCAGATATCTCCTATTCTCCACCGTATGCACTTCCTTTCTTTGTCCCCTTGCATGGACTACTTCTCTACAACCTTTCGTACCAGTACACATGCATGTCAATTTATCCATATACGCACACTCTACTGCCTCATGTCCACCGTGGCTGGGACTTTTGTCCCTCTTACGGATCTCGCAGGGGAACACCCCCACTAGGGAGCTATCCTAACGGAACCTACCATACACCATAGATCTCCCTATGGATCTTGGCACCTATCCTTATGGAACCAACCCTACACCATAGATGTATTTATGGATCTTGGGACCTATTCTTACGGAACCTACTCTACACTATAGATTTACCTATGGATCTCGGAACCTATCCTTATGGAACCTGTCCTACACCATAGATTTATGACCGGTCTTTCACAATGGGACTACTGAAAAAACTCAGGCTTTCTAAGTCCGTATCCTATAATTGTTTCAGCCTACGACTCATCTCCCCAAGATGTCAGAATGAGTGGTAACAGGTGTAGGAACTGTGTCTACCTTGTTTTTGGTGGCGGTTCCTCTTTCACTGATTTGGACTCTCTAGTTCGACTGTAAATCGTGGTGAATCCTGTCGACAACGCCAACTGTTGGGTTATGAAGAAACAGAGTAAAACTCACGGACAACTAGTAAAGCTCAAACCGAGTTTATTCCCCCACTGGGTTAAAACAGCTGCAAAGACAAAGACATGTTTACACAAGCACATATATTTATACCCTCCTACTAGGTGGAGTCCACTCCTTGCACCTCTAGACAGCCAATGCATCTCTGTTGCTAGGCAGGAACTTAAGGGGTGACTGTTCCATCTCGCTTCATCTGACCTGACCTTCAGCCCGAATTCCTCACTCCTCTCTAGTCCACGGCCGTCCTACCTCATCAGTGACTGAAACCAGGTGGTTAACCTTCTCTCTCCATTGAAACATGAGATTTAACAATATCATGTTTTGACAGAATGTAATCTCTCTGCACTCCCCCTTCTTCACTCAGTAACTTTCATACACCTAGTTGTTATCCCTCCATTGACACCAACATATACATGCATTAAACATGTACAGTAATCAATCAGTTCTCGTCTGGTAACATGAATGTGTATATTTCAAGCTCGAATCCAACAATATAAAGCAATCTATAATGACGCTTTAGTCCGCAACGCTATAAACAAGCTGTAAAATGCCGGGGAAAGACGTCACTCCAATGCATATGGGATATCTTTGGTTTGTCTCTATGACATTCAGAGGCTGCGATACAACCTTCTATAGCCGAGGTGATAAAACATTGCCTTTACTTGGGAAGTAATGTGTGATTCTGTCACTATCAATATTGACATTCAACATTTCAGCATGCTATTAAACAACATTCTAACTCTAAATGGGCCAGGGGCAAGCCAGGTAGCCTAAGAATGAACGAAAATGAATTATTTAGGCCATATATTTTTTACTTCAAGGCTATAGTCTGCCATTTAAGAAATCAATTGTGACGCATTTGTGACATGCTACAGGCTGGCAGGAATGCTCTGCATTTTAACGACACAACAACAATACTTCAACTACATGTCTATAAATTCCACATTTAGGCTGATAATAAAATGAAATTTAAAACATTATTACTCAGAATTAAATAATAAGGAAATAAGGAATGCCTATACAGTCATTCTACAATTCACTTTTAGAAACACAAGTTTGGCCAGTCTTTGGTTTGAGGATCATGTGGTGAGCTATGCGTGACTAGTTTGTAAATTTAGCCTAGCAGTTCCTCTTATATTCCCATGTCCTAATCACAGTCAACACAAATCAATTTTTTAACCACAAAATGTAAGGAATAAAATAGAATAAAAGAGAAAAAAATTGTTTCCCAAATGAAAAAAAGTTACAAGTTCGTAACGGCCTACCTGATGATATGCAGCTGCTGTTTTAAAAACGAATGTCTTTTTCTCAAATTCATTGATGGTCAGATACTTCAGTTGTAACTGGTTCTGTTGACCTACAGTTTTACAGCTGATAGATGACTGTAGCTCTGTTCCGAACCTAGACTATCCTCTCTTAAAACAATAGCCTGTATAGAAATAAAAACCTCTCTGGTGTTGCAGCATGCGCTCATACTTTGTCCTTCTCTGTTGTGGTATTAAAAAAAGAGTCTACTTGTCTACAGTCAGGTAAAATGGCGTAGAATTGCAAGAAATGCATTTATAAAAGGCTACAGTATTTTCTCCCAGACAGAAAATAAGATGCTAGATTCATGCACTGATTTTATTATAATGGATGTCTTTTCATTGCTACCTTTGTCCACGGTGGTCTGCGAATCCACAACCTTCTGGTTACTTTGCCATGTAATGCTTACAAAACAAACATTCTCTAAAACGGCATCTAAGGCTCGGCTTTGAACTAGGAGTAAGGTTAAACGGTAGGCATGTTCTATGCTATCCACTTTAATTATTATTTCGGGTATAGGGGAAGGTCTCTTGTTTGGTCTTTAAGCGTTCAGGGATAGTCTGGTGAAAATATATTTTACTGAAGGGAGAGCCATCCATTTTCATTTTAGAGGTCCAATTTTCTCCAGGTGTCCCTCATTATAAATAGCGAATTATCCTTGACCACGCCCACAAATTGTTGGAAAACAAACATTCTTTCCCATTGACCCAAATTGTAAAAGAGCCAACTTCATTGTCAATCTTTTGTTACACCGAAATAACAGCAAAATGACGAAAAGCTACTGTGTTGTTCAATGTACATGTAAACAAGTCAAAAAAATCCAGATATAATGCTCCCACGTAGGGAAATAGAGCCTGCAAAAAGATCCCTGAGGCTACAGGCTATTCAGTGTGGGAGAGCGGGAAAATGTTGGGAGCCCGGGGCACAAGTAGGTTACATGTAGCTACAGTGTGTATGTGGAAAAATTTAATCACAGGTAAGACATTTACCTTGTTCAGTATAGTCAATTTTTAACTCCGCTCATTACTTGTAGCTTTTAGTCCGTTTGTTTGAGCTGTTGGTCTCGACTAGCTTAATGTTCTGGTTGGTAGCTAGCTTGCACTCACTCACGTTGCTAACGTTAGTGCCATCATGAAAAGGGGATGAGGGATGCCCTACAACATGATGTTTTCTATGTAGTGAGAACACTTGGGAGCAGGCATGTTGAAAAAGTCCCCTTTACATGAAAATTGCATTTGAAAAAGCGAAGAAAAGAAATTATTCTCACAGAGACCTGGATGGCAAGACAAATCAACGTTATGTGTTCGTAAAAGAAAGGGTCTGATATCGAACTCTTTATTCAGACCATTAGGAGACATGGTGGATAAATGGTGAATCCACATGTTCTCAGTAATAGATTATCAGTATAACGCCCCTCCAGGAGCCTTAACATGTTTGATACCAGTTTTCTCAGAGAGCTGATGTTGTGACGAGCCTCCATGAAATGCACAGCCACAGGGTCTCTCTGATCGGGAGTCCTGATATAGTAATTATTATTAATGAGTCCTGTCTAGGGACTTGGGGATGGTATTTGTCTCATTTTAAAGCCACATTCTGTAAGATTTGTAGTTTTTTTTTTTAAGTATTGGAATATGATGTGTTAGTTGACAACTAAATTAGATATCAATCAAATAATTGGATGTTGATTTGATGTTGATGTCAGGTTTTTGCTTGATGGGAGAGTACTGCGGCATGGACCTTGATTTGATCTCTCTCTTAAACTGCACTGACCAACACCACTTAAACCAGGTGTCTGTGTTTTTTTACTTTACAGTTATGATTAAGAATTGAATTCTAGGTTTTTGTGTGTGTGTACGTGTGTGTGTGTGTGTGTACGAGTGTACGTGTGTGCATGAGCATGAGATAGCCTACACAATGTGTATTTGTATTGAAATCAGTAGTAACAGTAGATATATTTCCTTGTTGAAATCAATTGTGCATACTTGATTTTTCCAGAACAATGAAGCCTTACTACAATATAATTAAAGATCACCATGGCAACTAGAGTCTATATCTGTACGACAATATGAGAGGGTACATGTGGAGGTGTCACAGGATAATTGATGAGTCATGTGATTTGGATTCCGTGTATTTAATTCTCCCTGTTTTTGCGTTCTAGGCAGCTGCCCACTGGAAGTGATTGCAGTGCGGCGGCATGGTGGATTCCAGGTTTTGGGCTTCGTTTGGTGAGCACAGAGCGAATGGAGGTTGTTTAAGAGGAAATGGAAGTCTTGAGAAGATGGACACAGCCTCTTGGGCTGCACCACTTCCTGTGCCCCTTAGTTTTTTTTGTTGTTTTCTTTGTTTTGGTTTGTATGATCATTTTAACTAGCATGGTTTTAGAGTCAAAAGTAAAGTCAATTATATTTATGGAAACAAAGCAATTGAATGGAAATGAGAAACTGGAATGTGTTTGAAATAGAAACATGGAAACCATGTCTTCATTGTTTTTTTTATATCCCCGTCTGCCTCTGCTTCACTGCTTGCTCAACCGAGACCTAGAACCTGTCACCTTCCATCTTTTGACAGAGGCAGTGTTGACATCTGTCCATATCAATGCTGATTATCAAAGGTTCTGACTTCGCAACAGGCTGTCTGGCAAGAACAGTACATGCTTCTCAGTCCAGGACTTTTATTTTTCTACATCACCACCACACATAGTATTAACACACACACTCTTCAGTTGCCCAGGAATCGCCTTGTGTTTTTTCTTGGATCCATGCACAATGTTCCTAGAGGAAACAGGAAACTTGGTCGTCAGCCAAAACTTGCGTCTTCATCTTGTAACGACATAAACATTCTGAGCTAGAGTGGGTGGGTACAAAGTCCATGTTTGCATACAAGCATGCTTATTGGCTGGAAGGAATAACCATTTTCTTAAAACCTGCCCCTGGATTTCTTGTGGAAATCCACACCTGAAAACTGTGTTGTGAAATCTGTTATGAATGTATTGTAACTGCCTTAATTTTCCTGGACCCCAGTAAGAGAAGCTGCTTCCTTGGCAGCAGCTAATGGGGATCTATAATAAGTACAAATAGAAATACCTCAGCGGGGGACTTAGTCTTTAAGAGAAGGGACCAGACAGGATCAAGTCCAGTCCTTGTGTGCGTCTGGCCAAACTAACAGGGCAGCTGATAGCCAGTGTCACTTTAGAGGACCATGGGGGCCAGGAGGGTGCCAGCTCTGGTGCATGTAATGGGCTTAGGGGCCGCCCCTTGAGGAGCGTGCACAGAAATGCCAAGCCGTCTTGCGCGGCCCCATGGAAGTCCATGGGGGTGGCGGAGAATCCTCTAACAGCTGGTGCAGGGCCGCCCATCTGAGGGCACTGAATACAATGCCAGTGGCTGGCCAAAGCTGAAGGACGTGGCTCTCCTACTGCGGTGGAGGACTGTGGCATGCCCGGCCACAACTGTTGTTGGAAGCTCACTGGCTGGGACTGAGGTTTGTGACTCTCTCACATGGAAGATGATGGCTTCCATGGTGGAGCAAGTTGGGACCACTGGGCGAGGCTCATCAGGGATTCGAAGCAGAGACTAGGTCAGGTGGTTCTCCAGGTGATAAAGGCTCTAGCCGTGGAGGCCTAGAGTGGTGACGGTCAGGAGAGTAGCGGCAGCAATGGTGCCTCCATGGCCGTGACTCAGGCCAGGAGAGCCTAGAGTACGCCCTCCCGATTTTCTTCCTGCTCATGATGTAGGTCCTCCTATTCCCTCTACAGCTCCAAACAGGAGGCCTGCATTAGGGCTTGTAGTCTCTTAGATGAGCCAAGAGAACTTAAACACCACTCTCATCTTCTTCAGGCACAGTACCAGTCAACATTTTGGACACATCTACTCATTCAAGGGTTTTTCTTTATGTTTTACTATTATTCTACATTGTAGAATAATAGCTAAGACATCAAAACTATGAAATAACACATATGGAATCATTTTGTAACCAAAAAAAGTGTGATACAAATCAAAATATATTTGATTTTAGATTCTTTAAAGTAGCCACACTTGGCCTTGATTACTTTGCACACTCTTTCCATTCTCTCAATCAGCTTCACCTGGAATGCTTTTCCAACATTCTTGAAGGAGTCCCCACATATGCTGAGCACTTGTTGGTTGATTTTCCTTCACTCTGCGGTCCAACTCATCCCAAACCATCTCAATTGGGTTGAGGTCGAGTGATTGTGAAGGCCAGGTCATCTGATGCAGCACTCCATAACTCTCCTTCTTGGTCAAATAGCCCTTACACAGCCTGGAGGTGTGTTGTGTCATTGTCATGTTGAAAAACAAATGATAGTCCCACTATGAGCAAACCAGATGGGATTGTGTATCGCTGCAGAATGCTGTGTTAGCCATGCTGGTTAAATGTGCCTTGAATTCTAAATCAATCACAGACAGTGTCACCAGCAAAGCACCCCCACACCATCACACCTCCTCCTCCATGCTCCACGGTAGGAACCACACATGCGGAGATCATTCGTTCACCTACTCTGTGTCTCACAAAGACATAGTTGTTGGAACCAAAAATCTCACATTTGGACTCATCAGACCAAAGGACAGATTTCCACCGGTCTAATGTCCATTGCTGGTGTTTTTGGCCCAAGCAAGTCTCTTCTTCTCATCGGTATCCTTTAGACCAGTGAAAATCTGTCCTTTGGCGCTTGATGGTTTTTGCGACTGCACTTGAAGAAACTTTATTGAACTTTTCCGGGTTGAATGACTTTCACGTCTGAAAGTAAGGATGGGCTGTCGTTTCTCTTTACTTATTTGAGCTGTGCTTGCCATAATATGAACTTTTACCAAATAGGGCTATCTTCTGTATGCCACCCCTATCTTGTCACAACACAACGGATTTGCTCAAACGCATTAAGAAGGAAATGAATTCCACTATTTAACTTTAACAAGGCCCAGCTGTTGATTGAAATGCATTCCATTTGACTACATCATGAAGCTGTTTGAGTTAATGCCAAGAATGTGCAAAGCTGTCATCAAGGCAAAGGGTGGCTACTTTGAAGAATCTCATGTATATGGCTTTGTGTGGCGGTGTGGGCTGAGGTGGGTGGTTACTCAACATCATAACTATGGCAGGACATAATCCGCCTTGTAGGATCATGAAAAAATGGCTAGCTCAGACGTCTTTTGTCCTCGTCTTGTCGTGTCCTGTATATATATATATATTTACAACTTTTTTCACATACATTTTATTTTTATTTTCCATCAACTCATCTTCAAAACACTCTCCTGCAACCCGCCTCACCAATTTATATTTATAAAAAGTATTATTTACCTCAAATCTGTAATCCTCCAAGAAGCTAGCCAGAAACTAGCCAGAAGCTAGCACAGACGCTAATCCAGAAGCTAATCAGAAGCTAGTTCAGAAGCTAGTTAGCTTATTTACTGGCAAATCGTTAGTATTCAGCTAACCACGGTTTGTGGTCATCAGCTATCCTTTAGCTCAAATCTATCGCCAGTTTTGTACGGCGCAGCGCGGCTCGGAATGGAAAATACCGGACCAATTTTTCTCTCCATGTCCCTGGATTTCAACTGCTCTCTGGACATTCATACCCGGATCTCACAGCTAGCTAGCTGCTATCCGTGTGACTATCGGCTTTCGTCGATTCCGGAGCAAACATCAATTATTCCGGAGCTAGCCAGCTCCATCAATCACTCCTGGGCTGCAGTCACCTATCCGGACCCGTTTAACTGCCTACGCGGAGCCCCACCGGGCCTTCACAACTGGACTGCCGACGTTATCTACCCAAAGGAGTTATCCGGCTGGCTCCTCCGTCGTGACGTTACCTGAACGCCCATCTGCGGCCTGCTAACCGTTAGCTGTCTTACCGGCTGCTATCTGAATAGACAATCGGACAATTTATTTATTTTTATTATTATTATGTTTTCTTCTTGGGCCTCTATAACTATATCTATTGTTTTTATTTTTGTTGTTGTGTGATTTGGATTAATCCCCTCTACCACACGGAACCCCACTAATCTACTGACGGAATGCAAGAGGTGGCTAACAACAGACCTCCATCCTATGCTAGCTTACTACCGATGGCCTGGCTAGCTGTCTAAATCGCCGTGACCCCCAACCAACCTCTTCACTCACTGGAACCTTTTGATCACTTGACTAAGCATGCCTCTCCTTAATGTCAATATGTCTTGTCCATTGCTGTTCTGGTTAGTGTTTATTGGCTTATTTCACTTATTTCACTCTAGTCCTGCTCACTATACCTTATCCAACCTATTAGTTCCACCACCCACACATACAATGACATCTCCTGGTTTCAATGATGTTTCTAGAGACAATATCTCTCTCTTCATCACTCAATACCTAGGTTTACCTCCACTGTATTCACATCCTACCATACCTTTGTCTGTACATTATACCTTGGTGCTATTTTATCGCCCCCAGAAACCTCCTTTTACTCTCTGTTCCAGACGTTCAAGACCACCAAATCTTATTGCTTTCAGCCACACCCTTATTCTACTCCTCCTATGTTCCTCTGGCGATGTAGAGGTGAATCCAGGCCCTGCAGTGCCTAGCTCCACTCCTATTCCCCAGGCGCTCTCTTTTGACGACTTCTGTAACCGTAATAGCCTTGGTTTCATGCATGTTAACATTATAAGCCTCCTCCCTAAGTTTGTTCTATTCACTGCTTTAGCACACTCTGCCAACCTGGATGTTCTAGCTGTGTCTGAATCCTGGCTTAGGAAGACCACCAAAAATTCAGAAATTTTAATTCCAAACTACAACATTTTCAGACAAGATAGAACTGCCAAAGGAGCGGTGTTGCAATCTACTGCAAAGATAGCCTGCAGAGTTCTGTCCTACTATCCAGGTCTGTACTCAAACCATTTGAACTTCTACTTTTAAAAATCCACCTCTCTAAAAACAAGTCTCTCACCGTTGCCGCCTGCTATAGACCACCCTCGGCTCCAGCTGTGCTCTGGACACCATATGTGAACTGATTGCCCCCCATCTATCTTCAGAGCTCGTGCTGCTAGGCGACCTAAACTGGAACATGCTTAACACCCCAGCCATCCTACAATCAAAACTTGATGCCCTCAATCTCACACAAATTATCAATGAACCTACCAGGTACCTCCCCAAAGCCTTAAACACGAGCACCCTCAAAGATATCATCCTAACCAACTTTCCCTCTAAATACACCTCTCCTGTCTTCAACCAAGATCTCAGTGATCACTGCCTCATTGCCTGCATCCGTAATGGGTCAGCGGTCAAACGACCTCCACTCATCACTGTAAAACGCTCCCTGAAACACTTCAGCGAGCAGGCCTTTCTAATCGACCTGGCCGGGGTATCCTGGAAGGATATTGATCTTATCCCGTCAGTAGAGGATGCCTGGATATTTTTAAAAAATGCCTTCCTAACCATCTTAAATAAACATGCCCCATTCAAGAAATTTAGAACCAGGAACAGAAATAGCCCTTGGTTCTCCCCAGACCTGACTGACCTTAACCAACACAAAAACATCCTATGGCGTTCTGCATTAGCATCGAACAGCCCCCGTGATATGCAGCTGTTCAGGGAAGCTAGAAACCATTATACACAGGCAGTTAGAAAAGCCAAGGCTTTTTCAAGCAGAAATTTGCTTCCTGCAACACTAACTCAAAAAAGTTCTGGGACACTGTAAAGTCCATGGAGAATAACAACACCTCCTTCCAGCTGCCCACTGGACTGAAGATAGGAAACACTGTCACCACTGTGACACTGTCACTACATAATTGAGAATTTCAATAAGCATTTTTCTACGGCTGGCCATGCTTTCCACCTGGCTACTCCTACCCCGGTCAACAGCACTGCACACCCAACAGCAACTCACCCAAGCCTTCCCCATTTCTCCTTCTCCCAAATCCATTCAGCTGATGTTCTGAAAGAGCTGCAAAATCTGGACCCGTACAAATCAGCCGGGCTAGACAATCTGGACCCTTTCTTTCTAAAATTATCTGCCGAAATTGTTGCCACCCCTATTACTAGCCTGTTCAACCTCTCTTTCGTGTCATCTGAGATTCCCAAAGATTGGAAAGCAGCTGCGGTCATCCCCCTCTTCAAAGGGGGGGGACACTCTTGACCCAAACTGCTACAGACCTATATCTATCCTACCATGCCTTTCTAAGGTCTTTGAAAGCCAAGTCAACAAACAGATTACTGACCATTTCGTATCTCACCATACCTTCTCTGCTATGCAATCTGGTTTCAGAGCTGGTCATGGGTGCACCTCAGCCTGGCTCAAGGTCCTAAACGATATCTTAACCGCCATCGATAAGAAATATTACTGTGCAGCCGTATTCATCGATCTGGCCAAGGCTTTCGACTCTGTCAATCACCACATCCTCATCGGCAGACTCGACAGCCTTGGTTTCTCAAATGATTGCCTCGCCTGGTTCACCAACTACTTCTCTGATAGAGTTCAGTGTGTCAAATCGGAGGGTCTGCTGTCCGGACCTCTGGCAGTCTCTATAGGGGTGCCACAGGGTTCAATTCTCGGGCCGACTCTTTTCTCTGTGTATATCAATGATGTTGCTCTTGCTGCGGGCGATTCCCTGATCCACCTCTACGCAGACGACACCATTCTATATACTTTCGGCCCGTCATTGGACACTGTGCTATCTAACCTCCAAACGAGCTTCAATGCCATACAGCACTCCTTCCGTGGCCTCCAACTGCTCTTAAATGCGAGTAAAACCAAATGCATGCTTTTCAACCGATCGCTGCCTGCACCCGCATGCCCGACTAGCATCACCACCCTGGATGGTTCCGACCTTGAATATGTGGACATCTATAAGTACCTAGGTGTCTGGCTAGACTGCAAACTCTCCTTCCAGACCCACATCAAACATCTCCAATCGAAAATCAAATCAAGAGTCGGCTTTCTATTCCGCAACAAAGCCTCCTTCACTCACGCTGCCAAGCTTACCCTAGTTAAACTGACTATCCTACCGATCCTCGACTTCGGCGATGTCATCTACAAAATGGCTTCCAACACTCTACTCAGCAAACTGGATGCAGTCTATCACAGTGCCATCCGTTTTGTCACTAAAGCACCTTATACCACCCACCACTGCGACTTGTATGCTCTAGTCGGCTGGCCCTCACTACATATTCGTTGCCAGACCCACTGGCTCCAGGTCATCTACAAGTCCATGCTAGGTAAAGCTCCGCCTTATCTCAGTTCACTGGTCACGATGGCAACACCCATCCGTAGCACGCGCTCCAGCAGGTGTATCTCACTGATCATCCCTAAAGCCAACACATCATTTGGCCGCCTTACGTTCCAGTACTCTGCTGCCTGTGACTGGAACGAATTGCAAAAATCGCTGAAGTTGGAGACTTTTATCTCCCTCACCAACTTCAAACATCAGCTATCCGAGCAGCTAACCGATCGCTGCAGCTGTACATAGTCTATAGGAAAATAGCCCACCCATTTTCACCTACCTCATTCCCATACTTTTTTTTATACTGTTTTTATTTATTTATTTTTCTGCTCTTTTGCACACCAATATCTCTACCTGTACATGACCTGATCATTTATCACTCCAGTGTTAATCTGCAAAACTGTATTATTCGCCTACCTCCTCATGCCTTTTGCACACATTGTATATAGACTGCCCATTTTTTTTCTACTGTGTTATTGACTTGTTAATTGTTTATTCCATGTGTAACTCTGTGTTGTCTGTTCACACTGCTATGCTTTTATCTTGGCCAGGTCGCAGTTGCAAATGAGAACTTGTTCTCAACTAGCCTACCTGGTTAAATAAAGGTTAAATAAAAAAAAATAAAAAAACATAATTTAGCCCAATCAACTACCTCTTTCCCAACTGTATTTAATTAATTAATTTATTTTGCTCCTTTGCACCCCATTATTTTTATTTCTAATTTGCACATTCTTCCATTGCAAAACTACCATTCCAGTGTTTTACTTGCTATTGTAACGGCGTTCGTCTGTTGAAGGAGAGTCGGACCAAAATGCAGCGTGGTGGTTACTCATGTTCTTTAATGAAGAATATAGCGATACAAGAAATAACTATTAAATATACAAAAACAACAAACGGAACGTGAAAACCTATACAGCCTGTCTGGTGAACAACTACACAGAGACAGGAACAATCACTCACAAAATGCACAGTGAAACCCAGGCTACCTAAATATGGTTCCCAATCGGAGACAACGAGAAATCACCTGACTCTGATTGAGAACCGCCTCAGGCAGCCAAGCCTATGCTAGACACACCCCTAATCAACCACAATCCCAATGCCTACCAAAAAAACAATACGACAACAGAATAAACCCATGTCACACCCTGGCCAGAACAAATAATTAAAGAAAACACAAAATACTAAGACCAAGGCGTGACAGCTATATTGTATTTACTTTGCCACCGTGGCCTTTTTTGCCTTTACCTCCCTTTTCACCTCATTTGCTCACATTGTATATAGACTTGTTTATACTGTATTATTGACTGTATGTTTGTTTTACTCCATGTGTATCTCTGTGTCGTTGTATCTGTCGAACTGCTTTGCTTTATCTTGGCCAGGTTGCAATTGTAAATGAGAACTTGTTCTCAACTTGCCTACCTGGTTAAATAAAGGTGAAATCAAAATAAATAAATAAACATAGTATTAACACCCACACACTCTCCAGTTACTCAGGAATCGACTTTTGTTTATTTCTTTGGATGCTCGCGCAATGTTCCTAGAGTAAACATTCAGCTTGGTCGTCAGTCAAAACTTGAGTGTGATGACCAGCTAGAAAGAAGGACCATTTTTTTTGCGGTCACCTACTCACATTTCGCTCCCACTCTCCACAAACATGCACTTTTTGCTTTCTGTTGAAGTGTTCTTGGCTTTCTCTGTACAATGTGGGATGAAGCGCAGTCTGCAACACACGCATGTACACACACACACACACGCACACAGCGTTGGGAATGATGTCATGTTCCAGGTGCAGCTTTAGGGGGGATTAGGACGTAAATAGAGGTTGCATCGCGTTAATACCAACAATTAGAGCACATCATTATCGGTTTCTTCTCTGACTAGGATCTAGGTTGAAATTGTTTCATCGTGTTTATGCCTGTTTTCTGTAATGACACATTTCCTCCAGGATGTTTCCAACTTTTAATATTCTCATTATTTCATGCAACTGCATCTGCTTTTTCCAGGATGTCTTTGAGATATCTCAAGTATCTCTGAATTTCACTGTAAGGTTACTTGAATTTGGGATAAGAACAAACTAAGATTTGATGACAAATGAAAAAGTGAAATATTTGACTACATATGGATGAGTGGTGAATTGGTCACACTTACTCGTGTGAGAAAGGGAACCATAATTCTATGAATGATAGTTAAAGATTGTGGAACAATTTCATAGCACTGATGAGTTTTCACTTCAACCAACAGATGGCGTCTCTAACTTCCTCTCAACACAAAAGGTGCTTTTTGTTCTAGTGCCTTCTCCCAACACAAGTACGCACAAGCACGTGTACACACACACACACACACACACACACACACACACACACACACACACACACACACACACACACACACACACACACACACACACACACACACACACACACACACACACACACACACACACACACACACACACACACACACACACACACACACACACACACACACACACACACACTTTCTCTAGTCTGAAAAGCATCAAACAAATGTTTCCATGGTGATGCTGTGAACATTCATTAAGCCATCTCTCTTGAGCTCCAGTCAAACTGCCTTCATTAGCATTGGAGGCACCACATCTGCTAGGACACACATACACGAGCGCCCGCGAGCACACACGCACACGTACAGACAAGCGTACACACTGCGCACATCATCTCAATGGACAGGCACAGAGGTACAGGGATGCTCTGTAGAAGAGAGGTTGTATGGGGACATGAGGTCCTCGACTTCCCACTTTTCCTCCTCTCCCTCCACTTTGTCCTTCCTCTTTCTTTCCACTCTACCTACACTGTAAAAAATAAAATGCAACTTGAAAGAGTTCAAGTCCAATTTGACTGGCATGAAATTCTCCTTTCATGCCAGTCGACTGGTTTTATGCCAATTCTAATGGTTTTCAATCTGCAGTGGTCCGATTTCTCAATGCAAATTGTTTAACAAACATCCATCTGTAATAATAGGCTTTAATCTGTTACATTCACTGGTAAAACTCTACATTTGACCACTAAGATATGTTATATTACACAATTCTTTGACTGCGAATGGGGGTCCTCAAGAGCTCTTGACAGGGGTTTGATGGTCCTTGGAAATGAAAAGCTTTGGTACCGCTTCTCTAATCCAATGCTTTCTGAGTTGAAAAAAACTCTTGCGGGAACTTGAATGTTGAAGTTTGCATTCGCGACACATTTACTGTATGTTAGCAGAACTTTCCTGAGCCAAAATTGAGTAAACTAGAAATTGTGTTGCAGCTGGTAGCCTTGATTTTTTAAAGTTAGCTCAACTTCACAACTTTTTTTTTTATACAGTGGATAGAAGCCCCCTCCAAGGACCATCCTAGTTCTCTGGCCGTATTCAGACAGAGTACAGCAGATAGTGTACACTGCTGAATGGGAGTCAGGTGAAGTATGTCTGAATAAGTGTGTGGAGCTATTATGGTGAATAATTATTTGGGTGTGGAGGATTGGCCATAGAGATATATCAGTATGGGGACCGTTTGTGCTGACTATTTACTTGTTTGAGTGATGTCCTATATACACAGACCGCTTTTCCTCTGTGTCTCTCTGTGACATTGATTTGCGTTTATGGCCTCTCCCTCTGCCTCACTCCACTGTGCACTGATTAAAGGTCTTCTTTATGAGGGCAGAGTGCTGAGTCCAGAGTTCCAGTGCTTTGCACATCATAGAGAATTATACTGTCCCTCCCTCTTGCCCTTACACACAGCACATGGACTCGTCTGCACCTACGCGCACACAGGCACGCGTGCAGCACACACACCGGCACATGGAGAGAGTTGACCCTTCATACGTTTTCTCGTTTCATTTTGGTCAAAGGTTTTGTTTCAATGTAAAACAAAAGGGAAAAAAAGATGACAGAGCTACTTATTTAAAAGAATGTGGATTAGCTCAACTGTTTCTTAATTGCGTGAGGGATTTAGAAGCTTTCTCGAAACTTCATCCGCACATGGTCAGAACCCCATTGTGATTACTGTAATTGGGTTGGCTCATGTGTATGTGAGAGCACAGGATCTAGAGGCTGGTCAAACGTTAATAACAAGCTATAGCCAAAGCCTTCATTAGCCCTTTATAAGGCCAATATACAGTGGGTATCATAAGTATTAACCCCCCTTAGTTTAAAAAACAACAACATTTTGTTGCATTACAAAGCGGGATGGAAATAGATCTCATTGTGATATTTTGCCATTGCTCTACACAACTTACTCCATAATGTCAAAGTCAAAAGAACATTTGATACATTCTTTACAGATGAAATAACTCAAATATAGTTACAGCACAGGTATTCACCCCTTTACTTAGGAAAGCCTAAATTAGTTCAGGAGTAAAACGTGGCACAACAAATCACACAATATGTTACATGGATTCACTCTGTGTGACTACCCCTTCGTCTGGACCTCATACAGACATCTGTAAGGTCCACCCGTCAAGTATTGCATTTCATTCTACACAGATCAGGGAGCTGTTTGAAAGCTTCATAAAGAAGGGCAGCGATTGGTAGATGTGTAGCAATAACAAATCAGACACTGAATATCTCTTTACTGAGCGTGGCCAAGTTAATAATTATGCTGTAGATTATGTATTAAACCACCCAGACTCTTCAAATATAGAGTTGTCGTTCTGAACTGAGCTGCAGGACAGGAAGGAAACCACTCAGGGAAGACACCACGAGGCCATTTGCGAGTTTAACGGCTGTGATGGGAGAAAACTGAAGGTGGATCAACGATATTGTAGTGACTCGACAATAATGACCTAAATGGGTGAAAATACAAATGAAAAATATACAGAATACAAATATTCCGAAACATGCATCCTGTATACAACAAGGCACTGAAGTAACACCGAAAGAAGAAAAAAAACCACAGCAAAGGAATACACTTTTTTGTCCTCAATGCAAAGCCTTATGTTTACCAAGATGACAGTTAGTGTTCCAGTGACAGTGTGGACTTAAATCTGCTTGACAATTGTTGTCGAGCCATGATCTCCAACACCTTGACAGCCTGAAGAATTTTGAAAAGAATAATGGGTAAATATTGCCCAATCCAGGTGTGCAAAGCTCTAGGGGAGGACATTCCAACCCAAGTTAAACACGTGTAAATGGAACGTAATTCCCTTTTTATGCACTTTTCTCTTTATCCGTATTCTGACCTTGAATTTAAGCATGAGAATGTCATGCTTTTCACCCCGCTATTCAATTGGAGTGGAGATCGAATAAATGAAGGTGTGGTGGAGGTCTGTCTACAAATTCTGATCTTGACTTAATTCCACCACCTTTACGCACCAGGAAACCCTGAATAAGGTCTAGGGAACCTTCCGGTTCCAAGTGGAAAAAGTGTCTACTTTGAATCAAACCACCGCTTTCTTTTGTGCGTAAAGGCTCTCCAAAACTGTTTTTATGATTCAGAAATAATTCCCTAAACCTAAATAATCTACAAGATCAGAGTATTTTTAAATCTTCGAATTGGTGCTGAAATGGAGACGAATATGCACATATTTAGATGGCCTTTTTTTAATTGACCCCTAATATTCTGAACCCGTTCTCTTGATATATTCTAGTGAGTCTGTAGACAAAATTCAAACTTAAAGGTTCACTGTATTTAAAGGGATGGCTTAAGATACATGTACTGAAACCGCTATTGAATGAAAACTCTAGGGGAAAATCTGTTGGACAGCAAGTGGGAGGGTTGTCAGTGGCTGAATTATATGTATTCATAGCGATCAGGGTAGCCACAACTGCAGAGAGTCTTACGTGACTGAATAAGGTACATTTTAATACCAAATACCGAGAAATGAGTAGGAAAGGTATAAATTCCTGAGTCTGAATTTGTAAGTCGCTCTGGATAAGAGCGTCTGCTAAATGACTTAAATGTAAATGTAAATGTAAATGAATCGGCCCTTTAGACATTTACACAGCTGTAATTGCTCCAAAGGTGTTTCTAACACGCGTTGATTCAGGGGGGTGAATGCTTATCCAATCAAGGTATATTAGTGCTTTATTTTTTTATCTTTAAACTTCCACTTTGACATTAGAGTATTTTGTGTAAACTGTTGAAGAAAATAAAAAAAGACAATTAAATCCATTCTAATCCCACTTTGTAACACAATAAAAAAAAGTGAACAAATCTTATGATAGGTGCTGCACATACTTCTCAAATCATTTGTAAGCAAATGTCACAGTATAAAGGGTTATATAAAGCCTGTGCCATGGCTTATAAACGTATGCCTATGCATCACGCTCTAGATGTAAGGACCTGTTATATCAATCACATTTACTGTGACATTACAACTGATTTGTGAAGCATCTACGTAGGCCTTGTAAAGGCCACACAGTTATAGAGCTCTTTTAAAGTGTGATCTATAGGCTACTGTACGCAAAACACTCCAACGCACACTCATCGCACTAACACTCCCTTATTCACACAGAGACACCAGATCTGCCCAGGATGACGTAAGACATAACACTTTTATTAATGATACCGTGTCACAACAGACTGGTCCGTTCACCGAGAGAAGCTGGTCACGTTAGTATTACACACGTTCTGAGAAACTCCAGTCACAGCACTGAGACTAAAGCCATCAGAGCCACATGGGTCGTATACACACACGCCTCTCTCTGACCCATCAGGGATGCCACAGTTGGACAGTGTAACAGCTGGGAGAGAATGAAAGAAAGAAAGAAAGAAAGAAAGTGAAGATACATCGAGAGAGGAGAGGTTCGTAACTACACAGCAGGTCACTTGTTAAGGGTTGTGATTGTCAGTCATTTGTGAGGTGTCCATTTGTCTTTAGCAAAGAGAACGATAGCACTGCGATTGGTGCCGCCCATTGCCTAGAGCCTATCGGTAGGCGGAAATGTTGAACCTTCAACAGAAAGGATTCTGGGAAGGCTCCATAATTAGTCACACTACCAGGATGGAGAGTAAACTCAGACTGGGTCCATGGTGATGGAAGAGAGCCACATAGAAACGTCTTCCAGTGCAGTCCTCTGATAGACAATTCACTCAGTCCTCTGATAGACAATTCACTCAGTCTTCTGATAGACAATTCACTTACTCAGTCCTCTGATAGACAATTCACTCAGTCTTCTGATAGACACTCAGTCCTCTGATAGACTTACTCAGTCCTCTGATAGACAATTCAGTCTTCAGTCCTCTGTCCTCTAGACAATTCACTCAGTCTTCTGATAGACAATTCACTTACTCAGTCCTCTGATAGACAATTCACTCAGTCTTCTGATAGACAATTCACTTACTCAGTCCTCTGATAGACAATTCACTCAGTCTTCTGATAGACAATTCACTTACTCAGTCCTCTGATAGACAATTCACTCAGTCTTCTGATAGACAATTCACTTACTCAGTCCTCTGATAGACAATTCACTCAGTCTTCTGATAGACAATTCACTCAGTCTTCTGATAGACAATTCACTCAGTCCTCTGATAGACAATTCACTCAGTCTTCTGATAGACAATTCACTCAGTCTTCTGATAGACAATTCACTCAGTCCTCTGATAGACAATTCACTCAGTCTTCTGATAGACAATTCACTCAGTCTTCTGATAGACAATTCACTCAGTCCTCTGATAGACAATTCACTTACTCAGTCCTCTGATAGACATTTCACTTACTCAGTCCTCTGATAGACAATTCACTCAGTCCTCTGATAGACAATTCACTCAGTCTTCTGATAGACATTTCACTTACTCAGTCCTCTGATAGACAATTCACTCAGTCTTCTGATAGACAATTCACTCAGTCTTCTGATAGACACTCAGTCCTCACAATTTACTCAGTCCTCTGATAGACAATTCACTCAGTCTTCTGATAGACAATTCACTCAGTCCTCTGATAGACAATTCACTCAGTCTTCTGATAGACAATTCACTCAGTCTTCTGATAGACAATTCACTCAGTCTTCTGATAGACAATTCACTCAGTCTTCTGATAGACAATTCACTCAGTCTTCTGATAGACAATTCACTCAGTCCTCTGATAGACAATTCACTCAGTCTTCTGATAGACAATTCACTCAGTCTTCTGATAGACAATTCACTCAGTCCTCTGATAGACAATTCACTTACTCGCCACAACTGCCATGTCCCACTTTAGCCAATTCATGTAGGCTATAAGCGCTTTAAGAGTGGTTTCTTAGTTCCGATGGACACATAGTGCTCTTTCTCACACTGGCAGTTATTTCACTGCCAACTACTCTCGCACTGAAGGTTGTTGCACACAATGTTGCTTTGTATTGCACAGCGTTATTGTGTAAACAATATTGAATACCTGTGAAGCATTTTCTACTTGCTCTTGCACAGAAAGACATCCATTCTCTCGTCTGGAACGGATGGTACATTATTGGATCTCATGTTTATTTCAAGAGGCAGGCAGGAAAATGCAACAAAGAGCAGCATGTGCAAGGACCCAAACAGACACACACAGTCTACGTCTGCAATGACACCCTATTCCCTGTATAGTGCACTACTTTTGACCACAGCCCAATGTGGGCCCAAGTATTGCACTCTTTCGGAGGCACACGCACATAATACTGTCAGCATAATCAATTAGATCACTTTAAATTGGAGTCAGGCCCCGATTCAGACCACATAATTGACTTAGACCTCAGAAACGTTGTCTCATAAAAAATGTATAATTTTTTAATAAAATAATAATTAAGAACACAAATATCAATACCATCAAGTACTGAGGATATGACCAAACCAGTCACATGCAATCAGTTACGGAAGCATATGACACTATCATGATACTCAAACAGTCTTGTATGAAGTTATTACATCTCAGTAAGTCTGTTTATTGTTTGTCTATGATAATGCAGGCGTATGATCTTGAAAGTCTAGGTGAGCCTACAGTTGACCTTGAATGTGTAAGAGAAGGTTTTGTGGGTGGTGTGTGTATGTGTCTGGGTCTGTGTGTGTGGTTGAGGAACCCACCACAGGAATGTGAGGTGTGTGAAGCAAACAGCTGTGGGTTCGAAAACCGACAAGACCGCACTATGATGGATGTTATCTCACTATTTCCCCGCAGACATTCAGGCCTCCTCTCTCTCTCTCTCTCTCTCTCTCTCTCTCTCTCTCTCTCTCTCTCTCTCTCTCTCTCTCTCCTCTCCTCTCTATCTCATCGTCTTTCTCTCCCCCACTTCCTCATCTCCTTTCCCTCTCTCCCATTAAACAATACGTCTTAAATGTCTGAGGGGGAGACTGTGCTAATGGCCAACATTAGCTCCTTAATGAAATATACATTACACCATTACTGACGAGGGCTGGGGCTCCGTCGCTAAAGCACTGTGGGGCTAAAATAATAAAACATGCAGAATTCAATTTCCTGCAGAAGCCTTTTGGGTGTGTGTGTGTGTGTGTAGTAGTAGGGGGTGGGGGATATGTGTGTGTGCCAGGACTCTCCCACAGTTGACCCAACCACGCCTAAACGGAGATCCTCGCCAGTGACCATGAACGGGCGATCTGACACAGATCCTGCTCATACTCTCTGTCTCAGGATTTTCCGAGAATGTTGGACACATACATCGATAAATTACATGACATAAGCACTTGACATGGGAATTAAAACATCTTCATCCCCCAAAATGTATCAAATACCCTCTTTCATGTACATAGTCACAGACAATGACAACAGACAGACAGCTGAAGAGCACCCACTGGTGAACAGCCACAAATCTCCCTTTTAAGTTTACTTTCATCATTGCTTCAGTTATACAATAGCATGTCATTTGTTGCTGCTCATCAGCATGAGGGGCAATACTATATCTTGTTATGTCTTGTTATGTCATGACTTGTTGACATGAGGGGAAAATAACAGTCTGGTTGCTTCCATGTCTCCTTCCACGCAGCAACGCATCTCAACTCTTTGCAGGACATTGCGGGGTCCGATGTCTGGTCCTCTATGTACAGAGAAGAAACAGCCTATCTGCAGTGGAGGCACCTCTTCTCGACCTCGGGGGTTTTATTTACAGAAGGATGGCGTTTGCAGAAACCAATTGGGGAAAAACCCCACTGCCTGCTCGAATAGAGCCCTCAGACATTTACTGTAGACTACTTAGCCACAGTTTAAAATCCTTTGTGCCGATGGGAGAAGCATTCCCACTGCAAACCATTCTTAAAGTATCTTGAGCAGGAAGAAGGTGGTAGGTTAAGAGATGCATGAAAGAGTAGAAGTAGGCAGAAAGTAAGAGAGAGATAGAGAGAGCGAGAGGAGATGGGAGGGCACAAGGGAACAGTTGGGGAATCTTCTGATTGCCTTTAAAGAGTTTGATCGTAGCTTAAAACACACTTGAGGACAGGTGCATCAATAGACACACACGTACAGGCACACACTCATTCTCTCTTGTATTGTACAGCCATGTGCATGTACGCATACGCACACACGCCACGACACACACGCACACCCGCTCAGCCCAGGATGTCCAGGTAGACAGGAGAGGCTTTGGCTAGGTTTAGCAGTAGGCTGTGGATCTCCTTGATGTGGTGTCTCATGTGGGGCTCTCTCTGCCAGCACCCCAGCATCAGGTCGTACACCTCTTTGGGACAGGTGCGAGGCCGCTGCAGGACACGCCCCTGTGTAATGCACTCAATCACCTGTGTGTGGGGGGGGGGCAGATAAACAGGGTTAGTGTCAGAATGCCAGCCGATATGCCAGATTTAATTGTCTTTGCGTTTCTTACTCTCCAATCCTCTCCAGACCTACACATGTGCATTGGAGCTGTAGGCTTAGTCTAAAGCTTTGGAAAGCTTTACCAAAGTAGAGGATGTGAGGGTTTAGAATAAGATTCCAGCTAGGGAGTTAGGATGGAGCTAGCCCGGTAGTCTGTTCTGATTTCTTGCCACCTCCTCATGGAATTGTTATAGGCTAGGATGGAGGTAGAGTATGGTCAAAGAGTCAGGGTTAAGGTTCGGTGAGAGGTGAGACTGACCTCGTTGTTGGAGAGCTGGTACCAGGGCTGTTTGCCGTAGGTGAAGATCTCCCAGAGGACCACGCCCAGACTCCACACGTCACTCTCTGTGGTGAACTTCCTGTACATGATGCTCTCTGGAGGCATCCAGCGGATGGGCAGCATGGTGTGACCGCCCACCTACACCAACACCAACACAAACAGTCAGCCTGGACACTGTTCTGCTGTACACACCTTTTCTTTGAATGATACAGAAATGTTGTTTGCTGTGAAACTACTTAATTAGTCATGAATTAAATGGTCAAATGAAATGATCAAATGGTCATTAAACATTAACGACCTGCAAATTACTTGTTTATTTCTTTGGAATTCATTGAATCAAGTGCAACTAGGCTTCATTTGGTACCAAGTCACCAGTTGTGATGAATTCTTTAAAGTATACTGAACAAAAATATAAACGCAACATGTAAAGTGTTGATCCCAAGATAAATCATTCACCTCACAGGTGTGGCATATCAAGAAGCTTATTAAACAGCATGATCATTACACAGGTGCACCTTGTGCTGGGGACAATAAAAGGCCACTCTAATGATGTCCACATTGTGAGGGTAGGGTTATCGTATGGGCAGGCATACGAACAACGACCACAATTGCATTTTATCAATGGCTATTTGAATGCACAGAGATACCGTGATGAGATCCTGAGGCCTATTGTCGTGCCATTCATCCACCGCCATCACCCCATGTTTCAGCATGATAATGCATGGCCCCATGTCGCAAGGATCTGTACACAATTCCTGGAAGCAAACATTTGTCCTAGTTCTTTCATGGCCTCCATACTCAACAAACATGTCACCCGTTGAGCATGTTTGGGATGCTCTGAATCGACGTGTACGACAGTGTATTCCAGTTCCCGACAATATCCAGCAACTTTACACAGCTATTGAAGAAGAGTGGAACAACATTCCGCAGCCCACAATCAACAGCCTGATCAACTCTATGTGAAGGAGATGTGCCGCGCAGCATGAGGCAAATGGTGGTCACACTGACTGGTTTAATAGCATTATCCGTAATCATTGTAGCAAGTCTACATGAAAATGGCTAAAAAGCAACAAATCTGAAGTTTCGAAATGGCCGAGTCAAAGTCCAGACTTAATCCAAATTGAGATGTTGTGGCAGTTCTTGAAACAAGTATTTTATGCTTGAAAACCCACAAATGCCGCTGATCCCTCCCCAGTGACGTGAGAGACTAATCAACAACTACAGGAAGTGTTTGGTTGGAGTCATTGCAGCTAAAGGTGGCACAGCTAGTTTTTAAGTGTAAGGGGGCAATTACTTTTTCACACAGGGGCATTGGGTGTTGCATAACTTGGTTTATTAAATAAATGAAAGAAGTATGTCATTGTTGTGTTATTTGTTCACTCAGGTTCCATTTCTCTAATATTAGGTTTTGGTTGAAGATCTGATAACAGTAGCGAAAATGAGAAAGGGGGCAAATACTTTCCCACTGCACCGTATGAGTGAAGTTGTCTTTGAATACTTTGAAATACAAAAAGTGCTTTCATTTCTAAACGGTTCACCCGGTATGGATGAAAATACCCTGAAATTAAAGCTGGCAGTCTGCTCTTTAACCTCACAGTCATTTTCACTGTCCCAATCATTTTGGAGCTCACTATATATACTGTAGTTCTGAGCACTAAAAGGTTAAGTCGAGTTTGTTTAATGTCTTGCTGTAGCAAGGCACATGGTTAATGCAACAAACAGGTAATCATCTAACAATAACCCATGTCATAAAATGCATTTCTGAAATGCAGTGCATTCAGAAAGTATTCAGACCCCTTCACTTAAGTGACAGCCTTTCCCCTCATCAATCTACACACAATATCTCATTTACATAAGTATTCAAGACCCTTTACTTAATACTTTGTTGAAGCAATGTTTAGCAGCGATTACAGCCTCAAATCTTCTTGGGTATGGTACTACAAACGTGGCACACCTGTATTTGGGCAGTTTCTCCCATTCTTCTCTGCAGATCCTCTCAAGCTCTGTCAGGTTGGATGGGGAGTGTCACTGAACAGCTATTTTCAGGTCGTTCAGGTCTCTCCAGAAATGGTCAATCGGATTCAAGGCCGCGCTCTAGCTGGGCCACCCAAGGACATTCAGAGACTTGTCCCGAAGAAACTCCTGCGTTGTCTTGGTTGTGTGCTTAGCATTGTTGTCCTGTTGGAAGGTGAACCTTCGCCCCAGGCTGAGGTCCTGAGCGCTCTGGAGCAGGTTATCATCAAGGATTTCTCTCTACGTTGCTCTGTTCAACTTTACCCCCGATCCTGACTAGTCTCTCAGTCACTGCTGCTGAAAAACCTCCCCACAGCATGATGCTGCGACCACCATGCTTCACCGTAGGGATGGTATTGGTCAGGTGATGAGTGGTGCCTGGTTACTTCCAGACGTGATGCTTGGCATTCATCAGACCAGAGAATCTTGTTTCTCATGGTCTGAGAGTCCTTTAAGTGGCTTTTGGCAAACTCTAAGCGGGCTGTCATGTGCCTTTTACTGAGGAGTGCCTTCTGTCTGGCCACTCTACCATAAAGGCCTGATTGGTGGATAGCTGCAGAGATGGTTGTCATTCTGGAAGGTTTGCCATCTCAAAAGAGGAACTATGGAGCTCTGTCAGAGTCACCTCCCTGACCAAGGCCCTTCTCCCCCGATTGCTCAGTTTGGCCCGTTGGCCAGCTCTAGGAAGAGCCTTGGTGGTTCCAAACTTCTTCCATTTAAGAAGGATGGAGGCCTCTGTGTTCTTGGGGACCTTCAATGCTGCAGAAATTGTATGGTACCCTTCCCCAGATCTCTGCCTCAATGCAATCCTGTCTCGGAGCTCAATGAACAATTCCTTTGACCTCAAGGCTTGGTTTTTGCTCTGACGTGGACTGGCAACGGTGGGACCTTATATAGACAGGTGTATGCCTTTTCAAATCATGTCCAATCAATTGAACTTACCACAGGGGGACTCCAATCAAGTTGTAGAAACCTCAAGGATGATCAATGGAAACAATAGTTAACTGAGTTGTAACTCCAGTTCTATGAATGAAGCGGAGCCCCATAGGGGAGCTCTGTTCCTCGTCGTTTACTCCGCTGCCTAGGCAGCGAGTAGCCTGAGAGAAAATGATGCACACATTTGTAGCCAATGGGAGTACAGGTGTCCCTATATAAGGGGATGCTTCCTCTCAATCAGCCTCTCAAAAATATTATCTTCAGCGAGACTGGGGGTTGGCAGGGCCTTAAGTCCTATGGGGCTCTGCTCCAATCATAGAACTGGAGTTACAGCTCCAGTAAATATCGTTCTATATCGTGGAGCTCCGCCACCATAGGGGAGCTCTGCACCTAGTGGTTTTAGGCGGAGTGCAATGCTCCAAAATGTACTCCCTGCCGAACCTAACACTTCCCACCTAATGAAAAGGTCTGGCCCAGCAATTGCGGCGATACAGTCCCACAGTACCGTAACACAATGTGTCACAATATACTGCGTCCTCAGTACAATCCTCCCTACTCAGCCTGGAGACACTGTCAATGGCTAGTGGGCAGATAACAGAATATGAGCCATACTAATCTGAACCAGCAGGTAGATGCTTAAGTATTCTGTCAATATGTCACGCTCTGACCATAGAGAGCTTTTTATTCTCTGTTGGTTAGGTCGGGGTGTGACTAGGGTGGGTCATCTAGGTGATTTATATTTCTATGTTGGCCTGGTATGGTTCCCAATCAGAGGCAGCTGTTTATCGTTGTCTCTGATTGGGGATCAAATTTAGGCCGCCATTTCTCCATTGTGTTTTGTGGGATCTTGTCTATGGATAGTTGCCTGTTAGCACTATTGTTAGCTTCACGGTTCGGTTGAGATTTATTGTTTGTTTTGCTGTGAGTTTCACTTAGTAATTAAAAGATGTGGAACCCAGTTCACGCTGCGCTTTGGTTCACTTATTATAACGAATGTGATAGATGATCCCACCAACAACGGAACAAGCAGCGTGCCTTGGAGGTAATGGCATCCTGGTCTTTGGAGGAGATTAGGGAGAGAACCTCCTAGACTTGGGACGACATAATGGCAGGAGAGAAGAGCCTGCCATGGAAGCAGGCGGAAGCAGCGAAGGAGGTACAGCGACGAAGTTGGGAGGAAGGCCACAAAAACCCCAAGAACATTTTTTGGGGATGCACATGGAGCAGTCGGCAGAGCCGAGGAGTGAACCAGAGCCAGTCTGGGAGAAGAAGGAGAATTTGGAGGAGAGAGAGATGGGAGTTGTTGAGTTGGTGGAGGATGCACCGATTTGGACTAAAGGAACGTGTTGTCAGCTTGGTGCCACCTGAGTCAGCTCCCCATACTCGTCATAAGAAGTGTGTTAAAGTTCCGGTACCATTGATGCCGGCTATACACACCAGGTCTCCAGTGGGTCTCCACAGCCCTGTGCATCCTGTGCCTGCTCCTCGCACTCTCCCTCAAGTGCGTGTCATATTGCACTTCCTAAGGCTTCCACTAGATGTCAACAATCTTTAGAACCTTGTTTCAAGCTTCTACTGTGAAGTGGGAGGGAATGAGAGCTGATTGAGTCATGGGTCTGCCAGAAGGCCATGTGCTCAGTCAGGCGCGTGCCCGTGAGAGTTAGCTCCGTTCCCTTTCATTTCTAAAGACAAAGGAATTCTCCAGTTGAAACATTATTGAAGATTTATGATAAAAACATCCTAAAGATTGATTATATACATAGTTTGACATTTTTTGGCTTTGTCTGGACCTAGGGCCTGCGCATTTGGATTACTGTACTAAATGCGCGTTCAAAAAGGAAATATTTTGACATAAATTATGGATATCATAAACTAACATTTATTGTGGAACTGGGATTCCTGTGAGTGCATTCTGATGAAGATCATCAAAGGTAAGTGAATATTTATAATGCTATTTCTGACTTTTGTTGACTCCATAACATGACGGGTATCTGTATTGCTGTACTCAGATTATTCCATGGTGTGCTTTTTCCGTAAAGCTTTTTTGAAACTGACACAGCGGTTGCATTAACCAGTTATGCATTAGGGGGCGCTATTAAACATTTTGGATGAAAAACGTTCCCATTTTAAACAAGATATTTTGTTGCGAAAAGATGCTCGACTATGCATATAATTGACAGCTTTGGAAAGAAAACACTCTGACGTTTCCAAAACTGCAAAGATATTGTCTGTGATGTTACAGGCAAAACCCAGATAAAAATCCAACCAGGAAGTGCCGCATTTTTTGAAACCGCCTCATGCCAATGACTCCTTATATGGCTGTTTTCCACGTATTCCCAAGGTGTCTACAGCATTGCGACGTCTTTTTAGTAATTTCCATTGAAGAATGGCCGTAAGGGACCATATATAGCATGTGGTCACATGGTGTCTTCCCACAGAAGATCTTGCGTAAAATACTGAGGTAGCCATTTTTCCAATCGCTTCTTATGAGAAACCAATTGCCTCGACGGATATATTATCGAATAAATATGTTAAAAACACCTTGAGGATGGATCCTAAATAACGTTTGCCGTGTTTCTGTCGATATTATGGAGCAAATTTTGAAAAACGTTTGGCGTTATAGTTGTAGCATTTTCCGGTCGATTTCTCAGCCAAGCATGATGAAGAAACGGGAGCTATTTCACCTACAAAAATAATATTTTTGGAAAAAAGGAACATTTGCTATCTAACTGGGAGTCTCCTGAGTGAAAGCATCTGAAGTTCTTCAAAGGTAAATGATTTAATTTGGTTGCTTTTCTTATTTTCGTAAAAATGTTGCCTGCTGCCAGCAGAGCTAGCATAGCATTATGCCATGATAAACTTACACAAATGCTTATCTAGCGTTGGCTGTAATGCATATTTTGAAAATCTGAGATGACAGTGTTGTTAACAAAAGGCTAAGCTTGTGTTTGAATATATTTATTTCATTTCATTTGCGGTTTTCATGAATAGGAAAAGTTTCTAGGGGTATATATGTCCGCTGCGTTATGCTAATGCATTTGAGGCTATGATTACGCTCCCGGATACGGGATTGCTCGTCGCAAGAAGTTTAAAAGAGAAACACCGGTGTGCTCATTGAGATGAATGACGTTGAGAATTGGAATTCGGTGGCGGGTTCGTCCTGAGTCTTTCTCTTCCCTTCTCTTCTCTTCTCTTATCGGCTTCTTCAGTCCATACAAAGTTAATGAAGATAATGGGAGGGTGATTGAGGGGAAGCATCCCCTAACATTTTTTTATTTGATTTATTTCACCTTTATTTCACCAGGTAGGCTAGTTGAGAACAAGTTCTCATTTGCAACTGCGACCTGGCCAAGATAAAGCATAGCAGTGTGAACAGACAACACAGAGTTACACATGGAGTAAACTATTAACAAGTCAATAACACAGTAGAAAAAAAAGAGAGTCGATATACATTGTGTGCAAAAGGCATGAGGAGGTAAGCGAATAATTACAATTTTGCAGATTAACACTGGAGTGATAAATGATCAGATGATCATGTACAGGTAGAGATATTGGTGTGCAAAAGAGCAGAAAAGTAAATATAAACAGTATGGCGATGAGGTAGGTAAAATTGGGTGGGCTATTTACCGATAGACTATGTACAGCTGCAGCGATCGGTTAGCTGCTCAGATAGCAGATGTCGGAAGTTGGTGAGGGAAATAAAAGTCTCCAACTTCAGCGAATTTTTGCAATTCGTTCCAGTCACAGGCAGCAGAGAACTGAAAAGAAAGGCGGCCAAATGAGTGTTGGCTTTAGGGGTGATTGGTGAGATACACCTGCTGGAGCGCGTGCTACGGGTGGGTGTTGCCATCGTGACCAGTGAACTGAGATAAGGCGGAGCTTTACCTAGCATGGACTTGTAGATGACCTGGAGCCAGTGGGTCTGGCGACGAATATGTAGCGAGGGCTAGCCGACTAGAGCATACAGGTCGCGGTGGTGGGTGGTATAAGGTGCTTTAGTAACAAAATGGATGGCACTGTGATAAACTGCATCCAGTTTGCTGAGTAGAGTATTGGAAGCTATTTTGTAGATGACATCGCCAAAGTCGAGGATCGGTAGGATAGTTAGTTGTACTAGGGTAAGTTTGGCGGCGTGAGTGAAGGAGGCTTTGTTGCGGAATAGAAAGCCGACTCTAGATTTGATTTTTAGATTGGAGATGTTTGATATGAGTCTGGAAGGAGAGTTTACAGTCTAGCCAGACACCTAGGTACTTATAGATGTCCACATATTCTAGGTCGGAACCATCCAGGGTGGTGAAGCTAGTCGGGCGTGCGGGTGCAGGCAGCGAATGGTTGAAAAGCATGCATTTAGTTTTACTAACGTGTAAGAGCAGTTGGAGGCCATGGAAGGAGTGTTGTATGGCATTGAAGCTCGTTTGGAGGTTAGATAGCACAGTGTCCAAGGACGGACTGGAAGTATACAGAATGGTGTCGTCTGCGTAGAGGTGGATCAGGGAATCGCCCGCAGCAAGAGCAACATCATTGATATATACAGAGAAAAGAGTCGGCCCGAGAATTGAACCCTGTGGCACCCCCATAGAGACTGCCAGAGGACCGGACAGCATGCCCTCTGATTTGACACACTGAACTCTGTCTGCAACATAGGGACACCTGTACTCCCATTGGCTGCAGGTGTGTGCATAAGTTTCTCTCAGGCTATTTGCTGCCTAGGCAGAAGGGTAAACCACTAGGAGCAGAGCTCCCATATGGGTGGAGCTCCACGATATAGAACAGGATGCACCAGAGCTCACAAGTACAAGTCTCATAGCAAAGGGTTCGAATACCTATGTAAATAAGGTATTCTGTTTTTTATACCTTAATAGAAATATCTAAAAACCTGTTTTCGCATTGTCATTATGGAGTATTGTTTGTAGATTGATGAGGAAAACATTTAATTTAATGTATTTAGAATAAGACTAAAGTAACAAATGTGCAAAAAGTGAAGGGGTCTGAATACTTTCTGAATGGACTGTATGTCCCTGTCCCTCATGTGCAGTTACTCCCACTGTGCTTTAGTACAGGTGGACTTATTAATGCTTAGGACTGTAGCTCCAGTACAGTCATATCGTCCCAGACACTGCACGATACAGGAAACTGTTGTTGTCCACCGCTGTCTGCTGCCCACTCAGCCCTGCGTGGTCTCTTCTTCTCTCCTATCCGTCAGAGTAGCCTTTACTTTATCAGTCCATTAAAGCCAAGAGATAGTCATCCCCGGTATGTGTGTTTGTTTGTGTAAACCAATCTGGCTCCATCTCTAGTCCGCCTTCTCAAAGGCTCCCGACGCCTCCTCACCAAATAACTCACTGTAAGTGTTTTCACATAACTAAAACCCCACTTGAGTTTCCAAGTACAGTGTGTATGTTGCGATGGATTCATGGTCAAGAACAGTGTGGGGTTGAGGGCGAAGCCAACATCTAGTGAGTGTATTTATTTATCGTTGTTTGTTTTATCACATTGTAAAACGTGGAGTGGTTTGAAATATTAATGCTGTGCTCCTGATCTTAGTGACTGCAACTTTTTTACAGTTTCCTAGCAGCACTGTATGTTAGAGTGTGTTTGTGTGTGTTTCTGGGGTTGGAACAGGTTCAGGAAACAACCAAAAACTGGAAAATATTTTTACAAAAAATTGAGGAACAGAATCAGAACCGCGAATGAAAGTGATCTATAATGTTCTGGAACAGAAAAGTAATTTTAAAAGCATGGGAAGCGTTTAATAATGTTATTTTACATTCCTGGCCTTTTTTTTCCAGTCCCACAAAAAAAATGTAACAAAGCACCTATGCAAAGCCCTCAGTCTGTCACTCAGAAACTTAATCCAGTGTCTGCCTGCCAGTTGAAAATCCTGTGTAGACTACGAGCCCCTCCCCCTCTGACACAGAGCCTACTGACATTACAAGTGTAATTCAGAAATTAGGGAGGAAGATTTTTAATGAGAGAAGATTCGATTAACCTTTTCAATGCTAGTTAAGGATACTATAGTTATCACGTTTCACATCAAATTTATTAACTAAAAAAAGGTAAGACAGGTTTTGATTTCAATTCTGCTGCCGCTCTGCACACACAAACTGGTCCAATGTTGAGCCAACTTTTTGAAGTTCAAAGACATTCAAAGTTCCTTCATAGAAGCCGCTCCTCTGTAGTTATAATTCTGTGGGCCTAAATAAGATAATGCATGTCACAACAAAACAAGACGTCCAGTACTTCAAGCCAAGCCTAGTACTACACCCTCCTACAACCTCTCCCCACCTGCAAAATTGTGGTCAGATCTTGCACCCTACACTTGTCTGTCCAATGCTTGTAAATATCTTGCCGCTTCATAGCAAGCTGCTTTATCCTCACTGATTGGTGAATTAATTTCATGTCGAGCTAAATGTAAAACAATGTAGATTTATTTCAGAGGTTTAAAAAGGAACATAATTTAATGATATAAACTGTTTCTTTTTTGGAGCTTGAATCTAATAACTTTTTGCTGTTTTGCTATTTGCTATTTTGCTGGTCAGAACAGTGGAATGTAACGAAAAAATATTGGTTTGGTTCAGAACGAAATGCGACCTCAGTATGTACATGAGTGTATGTGTGTGCTTGTTTGTGTTTATGTCTGTGTGTGCGTTTGAGTGTTTCATTGTCAGGAAGCCCTTGATTAATTGTTCTTAACATCCTGGGTTCATCAAAAATTAAGAGAAGCAGTTTTACTGGCATGTTCAGACAGAGGGCCCAATGGTTTTTATAGCTCAATATTCTGAGTTGAGAAAATTCTCTCTCTCTCTCTCTCTCTCTCTCTCTCTCTCTCTCTCTCTCTCTCTCTCTCTCTCTCTCTCTCTCTCTCTCTCTCTCTCTCTCTCTCTCTCTCTCTCTCTCTCTCTCTCATAAATAACTAACTCACCGCTAGTCTGGGCAAGAATTGTGAGTTTAGTGTAGTGAGTTTAGTGTAGTGACCTCAGAGGCCGTGGTATCCATGGCAATGAGGCAGGTTTGAAACTGTGCTTATGGGAGGCTTTAGGCTGGCTGTGTGGGAGGAGCTTCACTATGAGACTCCTCCCCCTCCTTTTTTAAGGGGGTACATCAGCTTTAATATTGCAGATAGATTGTAACTTCCATCAATGTAATTGCCTGCATCACTTCCAATCACCCATAAAATATGTTTTTTCAAATATATACAGTACCAGTCAAAAGTTTGGACACACCTACTCATTCAAGGGTTTTTCTTTATTTTTACTATTTTCTGCATTGTAAAATAATAGTGAAGACATCAAAACTATGAAATAACATATATTAACCAAACAAGTGTTTCCAACAGTATTGAAGGAGCTATGCTGAGCACTTGTTGGCTGCTTTTTCTTCACTCTGTGGTCCAACTCATCCCAAACCATCTCAATTGGGTTGAGGTCGGTGGATTGTGGAGGCTAGGACATCTGATGCAGCACTCCATCACTCTCCTTCTTGGTCAAATAGCCCTTACACAGCCTGTAGGTGTGTTGGGTCATTGTCCTGCTGAAAAACAAATGATACTCCCACTAAGCACAAACCACATGGGATGGTGTATTGTTGCAGAATGCTGTGGTAGCCATGCTGGTTAAGTGGGCCTTGAAATCTAAATTAATCACTCACAGTGTCACCATCAAAGCACCCTCACACCATCAAATCACCTCCATGCTTCACGGTGGGAACTACAAATGGAGAGATCACCCGTTCACCTATTCTGCGTCTTACAAAGACACGGTGGTTGAAACAAAAAAAATGCAAATCTGGACTCATCAGACCAAAGGACAGATTTCTCTTCTTCTTATTGGTGTCCTTTAGTAGTGGTTTCTTTGCAGCAATTCGACAATGAAGCTGTGATTCACACAGTCTCCTCTGAACAATTGATGTTGAGATGTGTCTGTTACTTGAACTATGTGAAACATTTATTTGGGCTGCAATTTCTGAGGCTGATAACTCCAGTGAAAGTATCCTCTGCAGCAGAGGAAGTTCTGGGTCTTCCTTTACTGTGGTGGGCCTCATGAGAGCCAGTTTCATCATAGCGCTTGATGGTTTTTGCGACTGCACTTGAAGAAACTTTCAAAGTTCTTGAAATATACTGGATTGACTGACCTAAATGCCTGGACTGATGGACTGTAATTTCTCTTTGCTTATTTGAGCTGTTCTTGCCATAATATTGTATTTTAACAAATAGGGCTATCTTCTGTATACCACCCCTACCTGATCACAACACAACTGATTGGCTCAAACACATTGAGAAGGAAAGAAATTCAACAAATTAACTTTTAACAAGGCACACCTGTTAATTGAAAAGCATTCCAGGTGACTATCTCATGAAGCTGGTTGAGAGAATGCCAAGAGTGTGCAAACCTGTCATCATATATTTAGATTTGTTTAACACTTTGTTTGGTTACGACATAATATAATATAATAATAATATATGCCATTTAGCAGACGCTTTTATCCAAAGCGACTTACAGTCATGTGTGCATACATTCTACGTATGGGTGGTCCCGGGAATCGAACCCACTACCCTGGCGTTACAAGCGCCATGCTCTACCAACTGAGCTACAGAAGGACCACAGACATGATTCCATATGTGTTATTTCATAGTTTTGATATCTTCACTATTATTCGACAATGTAGAAAATAGTACAAATAAAGAAAAACCCTTGAATGAGTAGGTTTGTCCAAACTTTTGACTGGTACTGTATACAGTGCCTTGCAAAAGTATTCATCCCCTTTGGCATTTTTCCTATTTTGTTGCATTACAACCTGTAATTTAAATAGATTTTTATTTGCATATTATGTAATAGACATACAGAAAATAGGTCAAATTGGTGAAGTGAAATTAAAAAAGAACATATTTAGTAATGAAGCCCCTATAAATATAATAAATAAAATCTGGTGCAACCAATTATCTTCAGAAGTCACATCATTAGTTAAACATCTCTTGGATAGGGGGCAGTATTTTCACAACCGGATCAAAAGCGTGCCCAAAGTAAACTGATTTATTAGGGCCCATATTGCAGTTCCTATGGCTTCCACTAGATGTCAACAGTCTTTAGAAATTGGTCAATGTTTTTCTTTTGAGAAATTAAGAAGTAATTCTGTCCTTTGTACGTGTCACTCTGAAGGGCTCTAGTATTTTGGTGCGTGTGAACAGGAGCGTGCTTGTGTTATTTTTCTTTGGTATTGGAAACTGTTTATCCCGTCTTAGATTTGATCGATTATTTAAATTTTAGGATACCTGAGGTTGGATTAGGAATGTTGTTTGAAATGTTTGGACTAAGTTTACAGGTAACTTATTAGATACTTTGTATCTAATGTTGGAGAGTTTGAACCGGTGTATTTCTGAATCAAACGCGCCAAATAAATGGACATTTTGGGGATATAAAGAAGGAATTTATCGAACAAAACGACCACTCATTGTGTCCCTGAGGCATTTGGGATTGCAAAAAGAAGAAGATCTTCAAAGGTAAGGCATTTATTATATGGATATTTCTGACTTTTGCATCGCACCTGCCTTGTTGAAAAATTATTTTCATGTGTTTGTATGCGGGGTGCTGTCCTCAGATAATCGCATGGTGTGCTTTCGCCGTAAAGCCTTTTTGAAATCTGACACAGCGGCTGGATTAACAAGAAGTTAAGCTTTATTTTGATCTATTACACTTGTGATTTATGAAAGTTGAATATTGATATTTCTGTAGTTTGAATTTTGCACTCTGCAATTTCACAGGATGTTGGCCAGGTGGGACGCTATAAAGACCACCTGTGTGCAATCTAAGTGTCACATGATGTCAATATATATAACCTGTTCCGAATGGCCCTAGAGACTGCAACACCACTATGCAAGAGGCACCACCAAGCAAGCGGCACCATGAAGACCAAGGAGCTCTCCAAACAGGTCAGGGACAAAGTTGTGAAGAAATAGAGGTCAGGGTTGGGTTATAAAAAAAATCTGAAACTTTGAACATCCCACGGAGCACCATTAAATCCATTATGTTTATCATGGCATGCTAGGCTCTGCTGGCAGCAGGCAACATTTTCACGAAAATAAGAAAAGCAATCAAATTCAATCATTTACCTTTGAAGAACTTCGGATGTCTTCACTCAGGAGACTCCCAGTTAGATAGCAAATGTTCCTTTTTTTCCCAAAATATTATTTTTGTAGGCGAAATAGCTCCCGTTTGTTCATCATGCTTGGCTGAGAAATCGACCGGAAAATGTTATCACTACAACGCCAAACTTTTTTACAAATTAGCTCCATAATATTGACAGAAACAGAATCCATCCTCAAGGTGTTTTTAACAACCAAGAGCCGCCCTGACACTGAATTGGTGCAGTCTGTAAGGGTGAGGGGCCAGGGTGACTGTGGGTTCTGTGTGAAGCACGGTACCTGGTGAAACCCTATTGGAAGAAGGACCTCATTCTGAAAAGTGTCTGTGTGACCTTCTAAGTTATCCGCAGAAGTGGTGAATTCCAATTATTTTAAATGTGCTAGCCAGGTATGCCCTGGGTTTGGCCATTTAACATTAAAACATCTTGAATCTGTGTGAACTAGTTAAGACCATTCGTGACATAGTTTAATAAAGAAGGTTGCACCTGTAATAGTTTTCAAACATGTACCCCATTTTAGAAGTATTGAAAGATGTAAATGTATGAGTTGCATTATCCTATGAACTAATCATGAGATAGAAATAAGAAAATATCCCTACAGGTTAAAATATTGTTGAAAAACAATGAATTCATTAGGTATGTTTCAGAATAGCATTGTGTGACTGTGATTTGAGAGTTGTGTGAATATGGAAATGAGTCTTAATCTGACGTTTGGATAGTAACATATAGAAATATGCTTACTCAGACGATTGAAATTTGGATAATAGACATTTATATAACTTTATCTTGGGGTTCTGTTCCTTCACCGCCCATCATAGAATATCACGGGGTGATATTGAGAACGGGATGATATTTTAGAAAGCAGCGGAAGGTCTATAGTTCCTGAGAGGCTTGATTTTGCCGTGGTCTCTGGGAGGTTAGAGAACCGTCGAGGATCCCATGACGGGCTGGTCATTGTCCGGGAAACAAAAGTTTTATACGGATTCTATGAATATATGAAAATATGATCAATTGTATGTGTGTATAATCGATTACTAGAGATTTGATGAAGTAATACTGGGAATATGATTATATACAATTTAAACCACCCATACGTAAACGTATGTAGGTTTTGAGTTGGTATCTTTAATGGATAATTTGATAAAGATGAGGTTTAAGCATTATTAAACGGTCTACAATGTATTGGCAATTGTCTCAGGAACTGATTGGTGTGTCCACTTTTGGTTAATTTACCCTAACGATGTAACTATAAAACGCTTATTGGATTTTCTACGTCCGGGTGCTACATTTGAAATACAACTGCCCTTAAGGCCTGAAAATGTGTTTAAATGTTTCTACCTAGTATGAGAGGAGTTGATGGGTTTATTGAATAAACCTTTTTCCATAAAGTTAGTGTGAATTAAGATGGAATCTCAACGTAATTTATAATGTTGTACAAAGCCTAGGGTATCCATCAAACAAATGATCATTTGCGTGATAAATGTGATGTAGTAAAGTCATTTAAATACGTTGCATGAGAAAACAATCTACTTTTATTAAAAGCGCAAGATTTGTTTCCTCGTCAATGAATGTCAATTTAACTCTTTGCTAATCTATTCCTTTGGCATGTGAGAATCTCGCCGGAGAAACGCTTGGACCTTAGATTAAGGCTATTTTCTGGGAATTGTGACGTTATTATGTGCCTGTTTTTACGACTACAGACAATTGTAAATTGGGTTATTTGCAGTGTTTCTTCGTAATTTCTAGAAATCTTTGTAATTTCTAGAAAATGTAAAGGTTCTAGATTTGGGGTGGCAGGTTTGAGCGTTAGACCAGTAACCAAAAGGTTGCAAGATTGAATCCCCGAGCTGACAAGGTAAAAAATCTGTTGTTCTGCCCCTGAACAAAGCAGTTAACCCACTGTGCCTAGGCAATCAGTGAAAGTAAGAATTTGTTCTTAACTGACTTGCTTAGTTAAATAAATGTAAACATAAAATGTCAATAGCATTGGGTCTATGGTATTGACTACAATCTGAGTTTCTGATTGAATTTGCCAGGAAAGATACGGCCACCAGTGTTTGCTTAAGATATAAGCTGAACGTTTTAACAGCTTGCTTGGTTCAAATTGAAAGACTAATTCATTCAACATAAATAGAGAGGTGATTTCGATGTAATACGTTGTCTGTTGCCTAAATGGTCTGATGGAATAACATATTGAGAATTGAGTTGTATTTAAATAACTGAATCAAAGAAGAGACAGTTACCTAAATCGAATAAATTCAAATAATGGTGGATAGATAATTGCGATAGAGTTGTGCCCAACAAATTGTCATTTATTTCTTCTTATGGATTGACTGATGTATTTTATACATTTGGCGCATTACATGTTATTTTTAAAGTCTTGGAGATTTCATAAATGTGAAGCTGAAAGAGAAGAGAAAGTTGTCAAGTTTGTTTTTAATCTTATGATAGAGGTAAGCGCAGAACGTTGTTTGAGTAGGAGGATGCAGAGGACAATCTCCAAACACCCCACAGGGCCGAAAGAGTGGGATGCCTTGTCAGGACACGGAGAAGGCGAGTGGGAAAGCTGCTGTTACCGTCAATACTACTCACCAAAGTGCAATCATTGGACAATAAATTAGATGAGGTACGATCACAAATATATCCTACCAACTGGACATCAAAACTGTAATATCATATGTTTCACGGAATCGTGGCTGAATGCGACTTGGCTATTCAGCTAGTGGGATATACGATGCACCGGTAAGATAGAACAACACACTCCAAGACGAGATTGAATCATACTACACCGGATCTGACGCTCGTCTTATATGGCAGGGCTTGCAAACTATTACAGACTACAAAGGGAAGCACAGCTGCGAGCTGCCCAGTGACACGAGCCTACCAAACGGGCTAAAACACTTCTATGCTCGCTTCGAGGCAAGCAACACTGAGGCATGCATGAGAACATCAGCTGTTCCGGATGACTGTGTGATCACGCTCTCCGTAGCCGACGTGAGTAAGACCTTTAAACAGATCAACATATACAAGGCTGCGGGGCCAGATGGATTACCAGGATGTGTGCTCCGGGCATGTGCTGAACAACTGGCAGGTGTCTTCACTGATATTTTCAACATGTCCCTGATTGAGTCTGTAATACCAACATGTTTCAAGCAGACCACCATAGTCCCTGTGCCCAAGGACACAAAGACAACCTGCCTAAATGACTACAGACCCGTAGCACTCACGTCCGTAGCCATGAAGTGCTTTGAAAGGTTGGTAATGGCTCACATCAACACCATTATCCCAGAAACCCTAGACCCACTCCAATTTGCATACCGCCCAAAGAGATCCACAGATGATGCAATCTCTATTGCACTCCACAATGCACTTTCCCACCTGGACAACAGGAACACTTATGTGAGAATGCTGTTCATTGACTACAGCTCAGCGTTCAAAACCATAGTGACCTCAAAGCTCATCACTAAGGTAAGGATCCTGGGACTAAACACCCCCCTCTGCAACTGGATCCTGGACATCCTGAAGGGCCACACCCAGGTGGTGAGGGTAGGTAGCAGCACATCTGCCACACAAATCTTTCATTAAATTGTCTAATATTGTAAGAAACACTCCTTTGAAGGGTTTGCATGACCTATGACCTCTGTCAATGACTTTCCATTGTGGTTTGATCACCCTCATTGGAAAGCCATTTGGTTAATGATTTTAAGGTAATTTGTAATACTGATTTAAAGGTCATTTGTAATATTGATAATTATGATGAAGTTTATAGTTCTTAGCCATATTTGTGATTTGGATCAATGTGAAAAAGGAGAGCGCGTTGCCTTTGACTAAAGGTAGGCTGCCTTAAGTCTATTTTCCTACGACCGTATGGATACAATTATTTTTTATTTATGGAGTTCTTAAGAGTAGTGATTTTAATTTGATTTTGTTTTTTGAAATGTTGTTTTATTTTTTGACCAGTAGTGCTTTTTCTTTGAGAACGACAGGGTGGCTGCCTTAAGTCTATTTTCCTACGACCGTATGGATACAATTATTATTTTTTATTTATGGAGTTCTTAAGAGTAGTGATTTTAATTTGATTTTGTTTTTTGAAATGTTGTTTTATTTTTTGACCAGTAGTGCTTTTTCTTTTTTACACGTTACTCACATAGGGAGTTATGTGTCAAAATGGGGGAGGTCACAGCCCTCTGAGGTTTTGGATTAAAGTTGACATACCTTGAGTGATGTGTATGGAGTGATATGTGAAGGAGTGTATTGTTGTGTTGTTCTGATCTGTTCTCTTGAGGTTATCATGAAAAATGACATCAGATGGTATCTTAATGTATAGAAGAGATAATTGGACCGGACAGTGTGTGTACCTCAAACCCCCCCCCCCCCTCTAACTGGCTGAAGAATAGCAACAAAGGCGTTCAATACGGCCCTGTCCGCACCACTTCTACTGAGAGAAATGAGTCCGAGCCAGCAACCGGTGTACAGCATCTGATCAAAGCTATCAACTGCTTTTCTCTCATGTCTTTTCTCAGGAGTGTGAGAGGAGTCCACGTGGAGTGAGCATGGGGAGAAATATGTTCCAAACTTCTCTTATGTTACTGGTATACTGGTTGACGAATGGACAACAAATAATGGGTGGTAAAGGTGATGGCGGCTCAGGTGAAACATTGAAATTGGGACATTATCATGGTCATCCACTTTGAACTGTAAAGCTATCTGAAGAAGACGAAAAGGACGCCAGAAGAATCAGTGCCTGAAGGGGGGTCAACTGTGCCCAACATTGTTTTAGACTTTGGGGTATCAGGTTGATTGTAGAGGTCTACACACAACATGGCGGATATTTCTTTGGCTGGTTTGGTCTCTGAGCGCTGTACTCAGATTATTGCATGGTGTGCTTTTTCCGTAAAGTTTTTTAAAAATCTGACACAGCGGTTGCATTAACCTCTTCAACCTATGGGGGTGCTATGTCATTATTTGATAAAAAAACGTGCCCGTTTTAAGCTCAATATTTTGTCATGAAAAGATGCTCGACTATGCATATAATTGGCAGCTTTGGAAAGAAAACACTCTGACGTTTCCAAAACTGCAAAGATATTATCTGTGAGTGCCCCAGAACTGATGCAACAGGCGAAACCAAGATGAAACTTCAAACAGGAAATGAGCAGGATTTTTGACGCTCTGTTTTTCATTGTCTCCTTATATGGCTGTGAAAGCGCCACGAATTAGCCTGCCCTTTCTATCGTTTCTCCAAGTTGTCTGCAGCATTGTGACATATTTGTAGGCATATCATTGGAAGATTGGCCATAAGAGACTACATTTACCAGGGGTCCGCCCGGTGTCCTTTGTTGAAATTGTTGCGTAATCTCCAAGCTGCTCGCATTCATCCATGTGATTGAGACAGAGAGGAGACTTCCAGGAATGATATATCATGAAGAGATATGTGAAAAACACCTTGAGGATTGATTCTAAACAACGTTTACCATGTTTCAGTCGATATTATGGAGATAATGTGGAAGAAAGTTTGGCGTTTGGATGAATGAATTTTCTTTTTTTTTTGGTAGCCAAACATGACGCAGAAAACGGACCGATTTCTCCTGCACAAATAATCTTTCAGGAAAACTGAACATTTGCTATCTAACTGAGAGTCTCCTCATTGAAAACATCCAAAGTTCTTCAAAGGTAAATGATTTATTGAATATTTTTGCTGGTTTTTGTGAAAATGTTGCCTGCTAATGCTAACGCTAAATGCTAAATGCTAGTTTGCTATGGTTGAGAAGCATATTTTTTAAAATCTGAGATGACAGTGTTGTTAACAAAAGGATAAGCTTGAGAGCTAGCATTTTGATTTCATTTAATTTGCGATTTTCATGAATAGTTAACGTTGCGTTATGGTAATGGGCTTGAGGCTGTAGTCATGATCCCAGATCCGGGTTGGCTCGACGCAAGAAGTTAAGGAGAAGTTTATCTACATTTCCATGTGTAAGAGTTGTATCTTTTATCAATGTTTATTATGAGTATTTCTGAGAATTGATGTGGCTCTCTGCAAAATCACTGCATGTTTTGAACATAACACCCCAATGTAAAATGAGATTTTTGGATATAAATGTGCTCTTTATCGAACAAAACATACATGTATTGTGTAACATGAAGTCCTGTGAGTGTCATCTAATGAAGATCATCAAAGGTTAGTGATTAATTTTATCTATATTTCTGCTTTTTGTGACTCCTCTCTTTGACTGGAAAAATGGCTGTGTTTTTCTGTGACTTGGTGGTGACCTAACATAATAGTTTGTGGTGCTTTCGCTGTAAAGCCTTTTTGAAATCAGACACTGTGGCTGGATTAACGGGAATTGTATATTTAAAATGGTGTAAAATACTTGCATGCTTGAGGAATTTTAATTGTGATATTTTTGTTGTTTTGAATTTGGCGCCCTGCACTTTCACTGGCTGTTGGCGGGGTGGGACACTACTGTCCCGAATATCCCAGGTTAATGTTTCTGTTCTATACAGGGCCAGACACTGGTCTCTACACAATGAAACAGCAGATACTGTCTGCTATGTATTATAGGTATCTTTCATACAAATCTTAACCTTGTGACCCATTCTATATATCTGTTGTTCATCATGTAGGTTGAAAGGAGTGTATCTTGGCTATAAAATACCTTTGTACTTTTGTCTCGGGGCTCACAACGAATCATCTGAGCGTGAATCGTCAACCAGCCATGACCAGCCATCATTATCGTAGAGCACTCAATCAATTCACTTTATATGTGTGTATGTTGTATTGACTTGCTCCCTTATTAATAAGTGATTAAATATTTAGTTTAAGTATAACTCTGACTTGTGTGATAAGTTTGTCTCTCCTCATTTGATAGTAAAGAAATTAACCACCACAACATATATACATACATATATAAACACATTTTAATTTTTTTTTTTCTTTATTACCTTCTAACCCAACCACCCTTCTCCTAATTGGAGTAAACTAGTGAACAATACCTAGGCTTCTACTTCCAGCTTATACATAGTATATACATTTTACGGATACAATGTATTTTACAATAGTTATATTTTGTTTGTTTTTACTCCTGTCCTTCCTCTAACCTCAACCTCTCCCATCTATTTCTTTCACAAAGTTCTGAACCTATATATGTTTTATGGACACAGTATCTTTTACATTAGTTTCTTGTTACTAGTTGTTATTCCCAAACTTCAGCTCCATTCAACTCCTCCCATCTGTCTCTTAACACCATCCATATTGGATGGATATATATTCTTCAACTGTGCTGTGAAGTTTCACAGAAGTTCTGAACCTTTCTATTCTCAGAATTTCTACAGATTGTAAATTAAAAATCAATTGTTTTTGCTTAAAGTATTATTATAATATTGATTGATTGACTATGACTTTTCAGATCACCCTGTAGTCTTATCTGCAGAGTTAGCTCCAGGTAAATGTTGCAATTTTTCAGCCATTGCTGGACCTGTGACCAAAACTCCCCCTCATTTTTCCAGTACACTGAATTGCGTAGCCTTGTGTTTCTACGGAGATTGTCATTCTGGGAATCACTGTGTTTCTTATCCCCAGGAGTGAGTATAGCGAGCCTTGTCTTTCGGTCTGTAATTAAAAAGCATACAGATTTGTGTGGTCATGCGGATTAAAGAGAAATAAGAAAAGAGGCTGATCTTTACGTACAATTCGTCTCCTTTTTTTCCCTGAGTATGTTGGTGCGTCTGAATTGCACTAGTGAATAGGGTACCATTTCAGATGCAGCCACTGTCAGGCATAATCTCTAGACAGGAAGCCACTTGTGCTGGTCCACCTTCTGATCCCTCCTATGACATCATTGTTCATCATTCTTTCACCCAACTATAGGGGGAGAGAGCAGCTCTCAGTCTATTTCTCAGCATCTATCATTGGCTCCTTTCTCTTTTTGTCATTTCTTTCTCTCCACATTCGGTCCCTTCTCTCAACCTCTTCACTCTGAAGCATCTCTTCTCTTTTCTCCCGTACCCCTCCTCTCTTGCATCTATATTTGTGTGGACTTCTTTGACTCACTCTCCATTTCGCCTCCCGCCCTCTCTCCTCATCTCTCTCTCCCTCTCTCTCTCTCCCTCTCTCTCTTTCCCTCCTTTTCTGCCTCTCTCTCGTTCTCTGTAGTATCGGAGCTGCATACTAATAGAGTTCTTTAATTACTTTTTTTCATAGGGACTGTCTGATATAACTTAAGCTGTGCTGCCCTTGCACATTGCTATGGCGAAACTCCAGTGGTTAATTGTACTAAGAGGAGGCGTGTGCGCGTGTGTGTGTGTGCGTGTGTGTGCGTGCGTGTGTGTGTGTGTGTTTCTGGGGTGTGTGGGGAGGGGAATAAAAGTTGACAGACAGACAGACAGACAGACAGACAGACAGACAGACAGACAGACAGACAGACAGACAGACAGACAGACAGACAGACAGACAGACAGACAGACAGACAGACAGACAGACAGACAGACAGACAGACAGACAGACAGACAGACAGACAGACAGACAGACAGACAGACAGACAGACAGACAGACAGACAGACAGACAGACTGACTGACTGACTGACTGACTGACTGACTGACTGACTGACTGACTGACTGACTGACTGACTGAGACGGGGTGTGAGAGCTAGAGGAATGAAGAGATGGAGTAAGATCCAAACACAGACACACTATTTGAGCTAAGGGTGGATGTCGTTTAGGGCCCTTTTATGCTCCTGTCAATCCTATTAATCCCTGGCAGAGCACAGACAGACAGAGCTCTCAGCTCTCTGCTCTCAGCTGTCCGTCTGTCTGTCAGGGATATGTTACATACATTTGTGTAACTCCATTTAGTGTTATGTGTTACGTTACAAATGGATTCATGGTCTGGTTACTTAACATAGAAACGAAAGTAGATAGGTTGGTCGTGGAGGATGGGTGGCCTTATAATGTGACCGTCCAGCGTGTTTAACTCGTGTTGGGGACAACTGTAGCATTTTAGCTAACTCTTCCCTTGACCCGGCTACGTAATTTCTCCTAACCTGCTACGTTAGTTCTCCTAACCTGCTGCGTTAGAATCCTAACCTGCTGCATTAGCCGCTAACGTTAGCCACAAATGCTTACATGCAACAAGCAGCCTGGCCTCAGGGCAAGACTTACTATACTATACATCCTCCAAGATGTTTGATAAATTACATCATCCAATTAATGTGATATTGTATGGCAGGGTAAGACACATGATACTATACATCCTCCATTTCCTATTCCATTGGTAATGTAAAATATTCTACTAAATGCGAACAAATTTACATCCCAAATCCCACGAATTGACCTCAGGCCGGGTTGCATAGTAACTACTATACTGCTGACATCTATACACTGACACCTATGAATAAGTCCTCTACAGTGTTTCTCAACCCAGTCCATACACAGTCCATACAAGATGTTGCTGCTGCCTGATCGATTCATCAGTTAGTTAGATACTTGATTGGTTAGTTCACTGCAAGCAAGAAAAACTACATCCAGAGGCTGCTTTTCTGGTTGCTGGCGTCACTAAGACACCTGATGCCCAACTTCTATCAACACGTCTCCAACGCCACTAGGGGCGATAAGGTCCTTGACCACTGTTATTCTACTCACAACCAAGGATACAAGGCCCTTCCTCATCTGCCAATCCGTACTCCTGTTTCCAGTTTACAAGCAGAAATTCAAACATTTGAGAAATGGTCACCAGAATGAGAGATTATGCTACAGGACTGCATTGCTAGCACTGATTGGAATGTGTTTCCACACTCCGCCGATAACATTGACGAGTTAACCACCTCCGTCTCCGCCTTCATTCGAAAATGCATTCGATGAGGGTTCACTGCTTCGGCCGAGGACTGGAATATGTACAAGAAGTTCCGCTTTGACCTCTGCAGAGTCATCAAACGAGCAAAAGGACAATATAGGAATAAGGTGGACTCATATTATACAGGCTCTGCCGCCTGCCGCATGTGGTGCGGACTACAGTCGATTACGGATTACAAAGGAAGACCCAACCGTGATCTGCCCCATAATGCCTCTCTACCAGACAAACCCAATACACGCTTCGACAACAATAACATTGTGCCGGGTGTGAGAGCCGTCACCGACCCAGAGGATTGGGATCTCGCTCTCTGAGGCCGACTTGAGAAAGGTCTCTAAACAGGTCAACATCCGCAAGGCCGCTGGGCCCGACGGGTTTCCAGGGTGCGTTCTCAGATCATGCGCAGAACAGCTGGCAGGCATATTGAAGGTTATTTTCAAACTCTTCTTGTCCCAATCTGTAATCCCCACATGTTTTAAGATGACTACCATAATTTCTGCCCCCAGGAACTCTAAGGCGTCATCCGACAATGACTACCGCCCTGTAGCACTCACTTCTGTAATCATGAAGTGCTTTGAGAGGCAGGTTATGGCACACATTAACTCCACCATCACAGACACCATAGACCCACTCTATACCGCCCCAACAGATCCATAGATGACACAATCTCAATTGCACCGCCCTCACCCACCTAGATAAGAGGAATACCTATATGAGAATGCTGTTCATGGACTACAGCTCAGGGTTCAACACCATTGTCACCTCAAAACAAGTCTCCAAGCTTAGGACTCTGGGTCTGAACACCTCCCTCTGCACCTGGAAACTGGCCAACCCCAGGTGGTAAGGGTAGGCAAAATACCTCTGCCACGCTGACCCGCAACACAGGTGCCCCACAGGGGTGTGTTCTTAGTCCCCTCTTGTACTCCCTGTTCACCGATGATTGCGTACCAAGCATGACTTCAACACCATCATCAAGTTTGCTGAAAACACAATGGTGGTAGGCCTGATCACCGGTGACGATTGATCAGCCTACAGGGAGGAAGTCTGTGACCTGGCAGTGTGGTGCCAGAGCAACGGCCTCTCCCTCAATGTCAGTAAGTTTGGCATGGGCCCTTAAATCCTCAAAAGGTTCTACAGCTGTACCATTGATAGCATCTTGACAGGCTGCATCACTGCCTGGTATGGCAATAGCACCAACCTCGATCGCATGGAGCTAAAGAGGGTGGTGAGGACAGCCAAGTATATCACTAGGGCCATGCTTCCTGCCATCCAGGGCATCTATATCAGGTGGTGTGGAAGGAAGGCCCGGAGAATTGTTAAAGATTCCAACCACCTAAGCCATAGACTATTCTCTCTGCTTCTGCATGGCAGGCGGTACTGGTGCATCAAGTCTGACACCAACAGGCTCTTGAACAGCTTCTATTCCAAAACAATGACTGATAAATAGCTAACAAAATCTGAATTAACCTTGTATCCTCATTGACCTTTTTATTTAAACTATTTGTCACTATGCACACTCACAGGGCCCTACACACTCACACACACTAACTCCATCATCTGCTCACTCACACATAATATGTACATACTGTACATTTATATTGACTACACACACACCCCCTCACATACAAGCTGCTGCTTCTCTGTTTATCTTAAATCATGTTGCCTGATCCCCTTACCCTTATACATATCTACCTCCATCACTCCAGTATCCCTGCACATTGTAATTCTGGTACTGGAACTGACCCTGTATATAGTATGCTTACTTACTTACTCACTTATTGTTTTCTTCATACTTCTTCTTATTTCTTGTGTGTTTTTTCCTAGTATTACATTGTTGTTGATTATTGCATTGTTGGGTTTTGAGTTTGCAAAAAAGGTAGTTAACTGTACTAGCGCATGTGACATAAAAAACTTGAAACTTGAATGTGCTCGAATACTAGTTTTTCTTGTAACAGTTCTGAAGAGGAGGAAGATTCTATAGCCTGCTGATCATGCCCATGCAGGGAGAGAGAGGGAGAACCATGCAAAGGGAGGTAGTACAAGGCCAAGAAAAAAGAGGGTGACACATACACTTACCCTGTAGTAGTCCGTGCTGTACACGTCTCGGGACATGCCGAAGTCACCGATCTTCACCAGCAGGTTCTCTCCCACCAGACAGTTACGTGTGGCCAGGTCTCGGTGGACAAAGTGCTGGGAGGCCAGGTAGACCATGCCTGCAGCGATCTGCTGGGCGATGTGCAGCATCTGGGACTGGGTCAGCTCCACGGGTCGGTTTGTCGGACCGTCACCCATCATCACAGAGTCGGGACCGTGAGCCCTTCAGGAGGAGAGGAGGGGAGAAAAAAATCTATTGAAATGACAAATCACTACCAGAAATGTGACATCCCATATCTTTCTTAGAACTTAGTGATGGCGTGGTTGTCCTATTGCTATTTTGCATACAACTTTCCCACGTCTTTCTAGGAATGGTGCAGGATAGTTGCTTGGCTTTGGAACGTTCTTAGCATATGTAGCCCTTTCCTGCAGTCAATGGCTACTGTCATTACACACCTGGCTAAAATATTACTGTAGCTCTGTTTGAATCACTTTTATAGTTAACTCTGACACATGCTGGAAACAGAAGATACTCTACAGGAATGATGGGGTCCATCCAAATCATCTTGGCTCCTGGACTCTGTCCAAGCATTTCAAGGCTCCGTTGAGACAATTACTTATCAATGACACAAGATCAACTCTGTTAATCCCTACCATTGTGACACTAAGTTGTCATAGTGCTGCATCAAATGTGCATGATCCCAGGGGTGTTGGCAGACACAATGTAAGTAACTTAGTTGATGTCCCTCTAACTGCCCTGAATACCTCTGTTGATCCTACAGCTATTTTATGCAGTAACCATGTGCCTATGAACCAGTTACACTGTCAGCACTGAGGCGGAGTGCCTTAGTAGGAAGTCCACTGTGTGCAGCTCACTGTGCACTATCAGCTCCAAAGTACATAACATGAGCAAGTCTACTTCTGACAAGCTTCCCAGTAAAGCATTAAAAACAATCAAGCAACCCAGAAAAGTGCTAAAAAATAGCTCATATGAACATATGTAGACTAAGAAACAAGGTGCCTGAAGTCAATCACTTGCTTTTAACAGATGACGTTCATATTCGAACAATCTCTGAAGCACACTTAGACAGTACCTTTGATGATACAGTGGTAGCAATACATGGTTATGCCTTCTACCGAAAAGACAGACATGTCAATGGGTGCGTTGTTGAGGTCTATATTAAAAACCACATCCCTGTAAAGCTTAGAGAAAATCCCATGTTAAATACTGTTGAAGTAATATGGCTATCTGCCTCACCTAAAGCCCATTCTGGTGGGAACTGCTATAGGCCACCAAGTGATAAAAGTCAGTATCTGGATAATATGTGTGAAATGCTTGATAATGTATCTGATATCAACAGAGATATTATATTTTCTGGGTGATTTAAATATTGATGTCATTACGCACACCTGTCCCCTATTCCCACTGATTAGTACTTGTATAAGTGTGCCCTTTGGTTTCCATTGTCGATTTTTGTTACTATGTCTATTGGTGAGTGTGTGTACCTGCGCTGTGTATTTAGGCTTTTGTGCCATTGTGGATTGCACAGATGATTACGGGTCTTGTCCCGTGTGTTAATCATTGTGCACGTGTGTTATTTATTTGAGGTACTCCTCGCTCTTTAGTTTGGGTTTCTACCCTGTGTTTTGTATAGTGTTTGTTTGGACTTTGTCCCCGTGCCTTTACACAGCACACCGTAATTTGGGTTTAATTTTTAAAAAACTATTACGCATTCCTGCGCCTGTCTCCCGAATCATTCATACCAACATGACAATTGACTGGCTTTCATCAAGCTGCCCACTGAAGAAAAAACGTCAAACTGTGAGCAGTGCCTGCAACCTTGTTCAGGTTGTCAGCCAACCTACTAGGGTAGTTACAAACAGCACAGGAATGAAAATCATCTTTACTAATGCTGCAGAAATCTGCTTTAAAGTAGTATCCAAATCCATTGAATGTATTGATCACAACATAGTAGCCATATCTAGGAAAACTAAAGTTCCAAAAGTTGGGCCTGATATAGTTAAGAGGCATACAATAAGTTTTGTAGTGATTCTTATGTTGACTATGTAAAGAATATTTGCTGGTCTGTGGTGTGTTATGAGGAGCAACCAGAAGCTGCACTTGACAGATTTATGAAATTCCATATTCCAGTTACTAAAAAGCATGCAACCATTAAGAAAATGACTGTAAAAACGGATGAGGCAAAAGGTATGGCAAATAAGTCTGGCAGCCCAACCGACTGGCAAACGTACTGCAAATTGAGAAATAATGTCACTAAACTAAATAAAAATAAACTATACAGTGAAACAAAAATACATGATGTAAAGAATGATAGTTTAAAGCTTTGGAGCACCTTAAATGAAATGTTGGGAAAAAAGGCAAACTTAGCTCCATCATTCATTGAATCAGATGGCTCATTCATCACAAAACCCACTGATATTGCCAACTACTTTAATGATTTTTTCATTGGCAAGATTAGCAAACTTGCCTGCAACAAACTCTGACACTACACATCCAAGTATATCTGACCAAAGTACAAAAGGCAAGCACTGTACTTTTGAATTCTGTAAAGTGAGTGTGGAAGAGGTGAAAAAATTATTGTTGTCACAGGCCACTGCGGTCTGACAACCTGGATGGAAAATAACTGAGGATAATAGTAGACGATATTGCCACTCCTATTTGACATATCTTCAATTTAAGCCTACGAGAAAGTGTGTGCACTCAGATCTGGAGGGAAGCAAATGTCATATATATTCTATATTGTGGATAAAGAGTTATTTGTCTAACAGAATATAGATGGTGTTCTTTAACCTCTTTGAGATAGGGGGCAGCATTTTCACTTTTGGATAAATAGCGTACCCAATTTCAACGTCCTGCTACTCATGCCAAGAATATAAGATATGCATATTATTTGATTTGGATAGCAAACAATCTGAAGTTTCTAAAACTGTTTGAATCATGTCTGTGAGTATAGCAGAACTTATGTAGCAGGCAAAACCCCGAGGACTAACCGTTCAGATTTTTTTTAAGGTCAAATCAAATCAAATAAAATAAAATTGTATTTGTCACATACACATGGTTAGCAGATGTTAATGCGAGTGTAGCGAAATGCTTGTGCTTCTAGTTCCGAAAATGCAGTGATAACCAACAAGTAATCTAACTAACAATTCCAAAACTACTGTCTTATACACAGTGTAAGGGGATAAAGAATATGTACATAAGGATATATGAATGAGTGATGGTACAGAGCAGCATACAGTAGATGGTATCGAGTACAGTATATACATATGAGATGAGTATGTAGACAAAGTAAACAAAGTGGCATAGTTAAAGTGGCTAGTGATACATGTATTACATAAGGATGCAGTCGATGATGTAGAGTACAGTATATACGTATGCATATGAGATGAATAATGTAGGGTAAGTAACATTATATAAGGTAGCATTGTTTAAAGTGGCTAGTGATATATTTACATCATTTCCCATCAATTCCCATTATTAAAGTGGCTGGAGTTGGGTCAGTGTCAATGACAGTGTGTTGGCAGTAGCCACTCAATGTTAGTGGTGGCTGTTTAACAGTCTGATGGCCTTGAGATAGAAGCTGTTTTTCAGTCTCTCGGTCCCAGCTTTGATGCACCTGTACTGACCTCGCCTTCTGGATGATAGCGGGGTGAACAGGCAGTGGTTCGGGTGGTTGATGTCCTTGATGATCTTTATGGCCTTCCTGTAACATCGGGTGGTGTAGGTGTCCTGGAGGGCAGGTAGTTTGCCCCCGGTGATGCGTTGTGCAGACCTCACTACCCTCTGGAGAGCCTTACGGTTGAGGGCGGAGCAGTTGCCGTACCAGGCGGTGATACAGCCCACAAGGATGCTCTCGATTGTGCATCTGTAGAAGTTTGTGAGTGCTTTTGGTGACAAGCCGAATTTCTTCAGCCTCCTGAGGTTGAAGAGGCGCTGCTGCGCCTTCTTCACGACGCTGTCAGTGTGAGTGAACCAATTCAGTTTGTCTGTGATGTGTATGCCGAGGAACTTAAAACTTCCTACCCTCTCCACTACTGTTCCATCGATGTGGATAGGGGGGTGTTCCCTCTGCTGTTTCTTGAAGTCCACAATCATCTCCTTAGTTTTGTTGACGTTGAATGTGAGGTTATTTTCCTGACACCACACTCCGAGGCCCCTCACCTCCTCCCTGTAGGCCGTCTCGTCGTTGTTGGTAATCAAGCCTACCACTGTTGTGTTGTCCGCAAACTTGATGATTGAGTTGGAGGCGTGCGTGGCCACGCAGTCGTGGGTGAACAGGGAGTACAGGAGAGGGCTCAGAATGCACCGTTGTGGGGCCCCGTGTTGAGGATCAGTGGGGAGGAGATGTTGTTGCCTACCCTCACCACCTGGGGGCGGCCCGTCAGGAAGTCCAGTACCCAGTTGCACAGGGCGGGGTCGAGACCCAGGGTCTCGAGCTTGGAGGGTACTATGGTGTTGAATGCCGAGCTGTAGTCGATGAACAGCATTCTCACATAGGTATTCCTCTTGTCCAGGTGGGTTAGTTGCATCGTCTGTGGACCTATTTGGGCGGTAAGCAAATTGGAGTGGGTCTAGGGCACATATGTCAGAGTCAAGGCCCGCGGGCCACATCCGGCCCGCGAGAAGGTTTTTTACGGCCCCTGGGATGATCTTGATTTATTATTAGAACCGGCCCGCAGACCGCAGCAAGCCGGCAGCCCGCAGATCTTTTACACGCACCAATACTACATTTCCCACAATGCAACGGTGACGCACCGAGCAGTAGGCTGCTTCATTTCAATATTTATTGGCACAGCAGTTGTCAGCATCACAGTAAAATTAACTTTCAGATACCCATCAAAAATGGCAAAACGGAAGGTGGACACTGAGAACCGGGGGTTTCAAACAAGGTGGGAGTCGGAGTATTTGTTCACGGAGGTAGCTGGAAAACCTGTGTGTCTTCTGTGTGGAGAAAGTGTGGCGGTACTGAAAGAGTATAATCTGAGACGACATTATGAAACGAAACACGCGGACAAAAACAAGAATATGGACATGGAACAAAGGCTACAAAAGGCAGAGGAATTAAAACGAGGCCTCAAATCTCGACAGGCTCTGTTCAAAAAAGCCAAATCACAAGGCCAGGCTGCTGTCAAGGCCAGTTTTATTTTGGCAGAAGAGATCGCTAAATCAGCCCGGCCATTTACGGAGGGGGATTTCATCAAAAACTGCATGATTAAAGTTTGTGACGAAGTTTGCCCAGAAAAAAGGCAACCTTTTTAAATGTGAGTCTGAGCAGAAACACCATTGCCGAGAGAGTAGACCAGTTGTCCATCAATCTAAAAGAGCAGCTTGTGAAAAAGGGAAAAGATTTCATTGCATATTCCTTGGCTGTGGATGAGAGCACCGACATTTCTGACATTGCCCAGTTGTCAATTTTCATCCGCGGAGTGGACTCCAGCCTAAGCGTGACAGAGGAGTTTTTGGCTTTACGTCCTATGCATGGCACAACTACGGGGCATGATTTGTATGAAGAGGTGTCAAGATGTGTAAATGAGATGGAGCTGCCTTGGGAAAAACTGTGGGTTTGACAACCGACGGAGCACCTGCGATGTGTGGACACAGGAGCGGACTGGTGGCAAAGATACGGGAAAAGATGCAAGAGGAAAACGCGACAGGTGAGCTGACAGCTTATCATTGTATCATACACCAGGAAGCGTTGTGCGGTAAAGCCTTGAAAATGGAGCATGTAATGAGCATCATCACGCGCACAGTTAACTTTATCAGAGCCAAAGGTTTGAATCACCGCCAGTTCAAGGCATTTCTGACGGAGTTAGAAACGGAGCATGGTGATTTGCCTTATCACACAGAGGTGCGATGGCTAAGCCAGGGAAAGGTGCTTCAAAGATGTTTCGAGCTTCGTGAGGAGATTTGTCTGTTCTTGGACAGCAAAGGGAAAGACACAACACAACTCCGAGACGAAATGTTTCTGTGTGAAATGGCTTTTCTGTGTGACATTACGAGTCATCTGAATGCAATGAACTTGCAGCTGCAGGGTCGGGATCGTGTCATCTCTGATATGTACAGTACAGTGAAGGCATTTAAAACCAAACTGACTCTGTGGGAGACGCAGATGCGGAAAGAAAATTTGAGCCACTTTCCCAGCTGCCAGACCATGAAAGAGAAGCTCTCTACCAGTGCGTTCCCGAGCGCACAGTTGGCTGATAAAATAGGTATGCTTGCCGCTGACTTTCGACGCCGATTTGCTGACTTTGAAGCACAAAAAGCAGGTTGGAACTGCTCGGTAACCCATTTGCTGTTGACGTGGAAAGCTCACCACCAAACCTCCAAATGGAGTTGATTGACCTCCAATGCAATGATGCACTGAGGGCAAAATATGCGGCAGTGGGTGCTGCGGAGTTCGCCCGTTTCCTCCCGACACAATGCCCCAGCTGCGCATCCAGGCTGCTCAAACGTTGTCTATGTTTGGCAGCACATACCTGTGTGAACAACTGTTTTCTTTGATGAACTTGAACAAAACATCACACAGAAGTCGACTTACTGCTGAACACCTCCACTCAATTCTGAGGATTTCCTCAGCTCAGAGCCTTACCCCGAACATTGATGAACTTGTGGAAAAGATGGGACACCACCAAGTATCACCCTCAACCTCAAACAAGTGAACATTACTGTGCAATCACATATTTAGAGTTTTTACTCAGTTCAAGTTTAAAAGTTAAAGTTTAATATTTGTTTTCACTGCATGTTACTTCTCCTTAAACAAAGTGTTGTTTTTGATTAATAGATTTTTGCACTTTATTTTATTGTATTTCAATCCAATTATATTTTAAAAATATTTCAGTTGAGTGGATGATAGAAAATTGCTATTATTGTTTTTTTCTTTGAAGTAAATTTAGCCCACTTTTGCTAAAATAGAAAATATAGGCTACTGATGGTGCCTTGAATACCGGTTTCTTTCATTTAATGTTCATGTTATGGGGATTTTTATATAAAGGAAATTTGTCTTTTGTGTCTGTTGAAAATTAAAGATTACTGACAGAGCCATAAGAAAATATTGCTTTATTTATCTGATCATATTGGAATATATTTGTTAGGTTTTCAGTAGGTTCAATTAGGTTCACTAGACTATATGCGTCATTTAAATTTTTTTCAATGAACATTCGAACAGTCCGGCCCTCTGCTTGTAGCTAAATTTTTTATTTGGCCCTCCGTCCATTTGACTTTGACACCCCTGGTCTAGGGTGTCAGGTAGGGTGGAGGTGATATGGTCCTTGACTAGTCTCTCAAAGCACTTCATGATGACGGAAGTGAGTGCTACGGGGCGGTAGTCGTTTAGCTCAGTTACCTTAGCTTTCTTGGGAACAGGAACAATGGTGGCCCTCTTGAAGCATGTGGGAACAGCAGACTGGTACAGGGATTGATTGAATATGTCCGTAAACACACCGGCCAGCTGGTCTGCGCATGCTCTGAGGGCGCGGCTGGGGATGCCGTCTGGGCCTGCAGCCTTGCGAGGGTTAACACGTTTAAATGTCTTACTCACCTCGGCTGCAGTGAAGGAGAGACCGCATGTTTTCGTTGCAGGCCGTGTCAGTGGCACTGTATTGTCCTCAAAGCGGGCAAAAAAGTTATTTAGTCTGCCTGGGAGCAAGACATCCTGGTCCGTGACTGGGCTGGGTTTCTTCTTGTAGTCCGTGATTGACTGTAGACCCTGCCACATGCCTCTGGTGTCTGAGCCTTTGAATTGAGATTCTACTTTGTCTCTGTACTGACGCTTAGCTTGTTTAATAGCCTTGCGGAGGGAATAGCTGCACTGTTTGTATTCGGTCATGTTGCCAGACACCTTGCCCTGATTAAAAGCAGTGGTTCGCGCTTTCAGTTTCACGCGAATGCTGCCATCAATCCACGGTTTCTGTAGGCAGGGATCAACAAAATGGAGTCGTGGTCAGCTTTTCCGAAAGGGGGGCGGGGCAGGGCCTTATATGCGTCGCGGAAGTTAGAGTAACAATGATCCAAGGTTTTACCACCCCTGGTTGCGCAATCAATATGCTGATAAAATTTAGGGAGTCTTGTTTTCAGATTAGCTTTGTTAAAATCCCCAGCTACAATGAATGCAGCCTCCGGATAAATGGTTTCCAGTTTGCAAAGAGTTAAATAAAGTTCGTTCAGAGCCATCGATGTGTCTGCTTGGGGGGGGGATATATACGGCTGTGATTATAATCGAAGAGAATTCTCTTGGAAGATAATGCGGTCTACATTTGATTGTGAGGAATTCTAAATCAGGTGAACAGAAGGATTTGAGTTCCTGTATGTGTCTTTCATCACACCATGTCTCGTTAGTCATGAGGCATACGCCCCCGCCACTCTTCTTACCAGAAAGATGTTTGTTTCTGTCGGCGCGATGCGTGGAGAAACCCGTTGGCTGCACCGCATCGGATAGCGTCTTCCCAGTAAGCCATGTTTCCGTGAAGCAGAGAACATTGCAGTCTCTGATGTCCCTCTGGAATGCTACCTCTGTTCAATGAGTTCTCATTGGCAAATTATATTTCTTAGGAACTGGTTTTCAGTTCCTACCGCTTCCACTGGATGTCACCAGTCTTTGGAATTTGGTTGAGGTTATTCATTGCTGCAACGAAACCACTACTAAAGGACACCAATAAGAAGGAGAGACTTGCTTGGTGCCAAGAAACACAAGCAATTGACATTAGACTGGTGGAAATCTGTCCTTTGGTCTGATGAGTCCAAATGAGAGATTTGTGGTTCCAACTGCCGTGTCATTGTGAGATGCAGAGTAGGTGAACGGATGGTCTCGGCATATGTTTTTCCCACCGTGAAGCATGGAGGAGGAGGTGAAGTGCTGTGTGGGTGTTTTGCTGGTGACACTGTATGTGATTTATTTCGAATTCAAGGCTCACATAACCAGCAAGGCTACCACAGCTTTCTGCAGCGATACGCCATCCAATCTGGTTTGTGGTTAGTGTCACGACTTCTGCCGAAGTTGGTTCCTCTCCTTTTTTCGGGTGGTGTTCGGTGGTCGACGTCACCGGTCTTCTAGCCCTCGCCGATCCATTTTTCATGTTCCATTTGTTTTGTCTGATTGTCACATACACCTGGTTTCAATTCCCTAATTACATGATGTATATGTTCCCTCTGTTTCCCCCATATCCTTGTCGGGAATTGTAAGTACGTGTGCCTTTTGTGACTGGTTATGTGCATTAAACGGCTCCCGCCATTTACCAAGTACTGCTCTACTGCGTTTGACTTCCATGCCACCAGATACGCACCCCTTGACAGTTAGTGAGACTATCATTTGTTTTTCAACAGGACAATGACCCAACACACTTCCATGCTGTGTAAGGGCTATTTGACCAAGAAGGAGAGTGATGGAGTGCTGCATCAGATGACCTGGCCTCCACAATCACCTGACCTCAACCCAATTGAGATGGTTTTGGGATGAGTCGAGGAGAATCACTACTGTACAGTGTGTGTGACCCTGATTTAGCCCACTAGAGTAATTAAGGAACTTGACAAAAAAACAATATTCTTGGTATTTCATTATTTGAACCGAACGTTTCCTCAAAGTTCAAACATGGTTACATTTATATTTCAACGATGGTAATGTTCTAGAAGCATTCTCCATCCGGTTCGACATTGGGAACGTTTTAAATAGTTCATAGAACGTTAAGAAACAAGGTTCTTCTGTGGGACTTTCAGTACTTCAGCATAATGTCTCATAAAGGTTTCCTCGTTGTTCTATTTAAAGCCATTTTCCAAATTGTTCTTGAGAACATTAAGAAAACTTTCCATAAAAAACCGCAAGGAACTTTAGTAACGTTCAGAAAACATTCTAAGAACATATACATTCCATTCTCAGAATGTTAAGAAAACTTTCCATAAAAACTTTAGTCAAGTTCAGAGAAAGAGAAAATATATACATTTTGTTCTCAGCATCAACAAAACTCTCATTATCCTCTATTTTGTTAAGTGTGTTCAGGTGTGTTGGCCGCACCCGCCGCCCACTAATTGAGTGATTGTTTACTTTGAAATGGGGGCTGTTTGAATAGACTAAAATGAACAGCTTAGTATGCGTAAAAAAAACATGGCAAGCGAGCTTCATCCTGGTATCGCAGTGGACTAATTCCATCGATAGAGAAAATACAATTATAGGTTTGGATCTCACTGATGTCACAATAAAAAATGAATGTGTTTGCGTGATTAATGCCTCAGGAAATGAATTTCCATCTGTCCTATCTGTACTTGGAGTTCAAAAAACATTTTATACAATTTGTACATGCCCAAAGAATGGTTTACCTGAGGAACTTGTTGAGGTCCCCGTGCTTCATGTACTCAAACACCATGATGAGGGGGTCGCTCTCCACACACACACCGTAGAAGGTGACGATATGCTCGTGCTGCAGGTTAGTCAGCAACTCGGCCTCTCGATGGAAGTCCTTCCTCGCATTCTCACTGGCCTCTTTTAGGGTCTGAACACACACACACACACACACACACACACACACACACACACACACACACACACACACACACACACACACACACACACACACACACACACACACACACACACACACACACACACACACACACACACACACACACACACACACACACACACACACACACACACACACACACACAGGTTACTACCGACGTTTCCTCAAAACTCACTACTTGCACACTGAGTTTGAGAAATGTTTACTGACAGGGTACTATTCTGCCACAAGATGTTTTTGGCTCAAGTCCACCAAGTGCAGACTTAAGTGGCTCTTAAAGTAAAAATGAGTTATAGAAACAAAACCATAGTCCACAATGTTAGCTTATTGGCAATGAGCAAGCAGAGATGGTGTACACTTTTATACAGTAAGTGAGTGTGTCATTGTTTACAGAAGTAGTGTTATTGGTTCTCATGTTCTGATCTTTGCTATTTTCATTAAATCTGTCACAGCGTTTTTAGTGCAGAGGCAAATGAGAGAGAGAGAGAGAGAGAGAGAGAGAGAGAGAGAGAGAGAGAGAGAGAGAGAGAGAGAGAGAGAGAGAGAGAGAGAGAGAGAGAGAGAGAGAGAGAGAGAGAGAGAGAGAGGAACAAGAGAGAGAGAGAGAGAGAGAGAGAGACAGAGAGAAGGAACAGAGAGAGAGAGAGAGAGACAGAGACAGAGAGAAGGAACAAG